>NW_027043435.1:0-2500 GCF_036013475.1 Columba livia
ATCTCCTCTCCTCTCCTCTCCTCTCCTCTCCTCTCCTCTCCTCTCCTCTCCTCTCCTCTCCTCTCCTCTCCTCTCCTCTCCTCTCCTCTCCTCTCCTCTCCTCTCCTCTCCTCTCCTCACTTCTACTCTCTCCACTTTTTGCCTTGCCTTAACTTGCCTTGCCTTGCCGTGCCTTGCCTTGCCTTGCCTTGCCTTGCCCTTGCCTTGCCTTCCCTTGCCTTGCCTTGCCTTGCCTTTGCCTTTGCCTTTGCCTTTGCCTTTGCCTTTGCCTTTGCCTTTGCCTTGCCTTTGCCTTGCCTTGCCTTTGCCTTGCCTTTGCCTTGCAACACTCCTTTGCTCTTGCCACTGCAATCCGGTTGAGAAGGATTACAAAACATCCGACGAGTTGGGAAGGTGGTGGCTCTGTCAACACGTTGTCTTGCAGCACAGAACCTCCAGCAGCCTCATGCAAGGTCTTCCTCCCTTCATCCCTGCCCTGTGATTCCACCAGCTGCTCCAGTGCTTCCTTGGGGATGTGTTGGAGCTGCCCCCGGGCCAGCTCTGGTGCTGGGCACGGGAGGCTGCTCCCTTTTATAGTGCCCCGGGGCATTGTGACCTCAGCTTGCTGGGTGGTGGCATTGTGACGTGGGGGTGACAGAGCCCCCATGTGCAGCCCCGCCCATCCCCCCTCTGCCCAGCAAACTTTGGAGGAAGCCCTTGAGCCGCTGGCCCCCAATCACTCTCTGTACCTACAATACAGGGGAGTAATCAACCTAACCATGGCCCTTTTTTGCAAAAATAGAGTCTGGATTTGTTGTCTGTCCAGCCTTATTTCATCTCCTCTCCTCTCCTCTCCTCTCCTCTCCTCTCCTCTCCTCTCCTCTCCTCTCCTCTCCTCTCCTCTCCTCTCCTCTCCCTCTCCTCTCTCTCCTCTCCTCTCCTCCCTCTCCTCTCCTCACTTCTCCTCTCTCCACTTTTTGCCTTGCCTTGCCTTGCCTTGCCTTGCCGTGCCTTGCCTTGCCTTGCCTTGCCTTGCCTTGCCCTTGCCTTGCCTTGCCTTGCCTTGCCTTGCCTTGCCTTTGCCTTTGCCTTTGCCTTTGCTTTGCCTTTGCCTTTGCCTTTGCCTTGCCTTTGCCTGCCTTGCCTTTGCCTTGCCTTTGCCTTGCAACACTCCTTTGCTCTTGCCACTGCAATCCGGTTGAGAAGGATTACAAAACATCCGACGAGTTGGGAAGGTGTGGCTCTGTCAACACTTTGTCTTGCAGCACAGAACCTCCAGCAGCCTCATGCAAGGTCTTCCTCCCTTCATCCCTGCCCTGTGATTCCACCAGCTGCTCCAGTGCTTCCTCGGGGATGTGTTGGAGCTGCCCCCGGGCCAGCTCTGGCGCTGGGCACGGGAGGCTGCTCCCTTTTATAGTGCCCCGGGGCATTGTGACCTCAGCGTTGCTGGGTGGTGGCATTGTGACGTGGGGGTGACAGAGCCCCCATGTGCAGCCCCGCCCATCCCCCCTCTGCCCAGCACCCTTTGGAGGAAGCCCTTGAGCCGCTGGCCCCCAATCACTCTCTGTACCTACAAGACAGGGGAGTAATCAACCTAACCATGGCCCTTTTTTGCAAAGTAGAGTCTGGATTTGTTGTCTGTCCAGCCTTATTTCATCTCCTCTCCTCTCCTCTCCTCTCCTCTCCTCTCCTCTCCTCTCCTCTCCTCTCCTCTCCTCTCCTCTCCTCTCCTCTCCTCTCCTCTCCTCTCCTCTCCTCTCCTCTCCTCTCCTCTCCTCTCCTCTCCTCTCCTCTCCTCTCCTCACCTTCTACTCTCTCCACTTTTTGCCTTGCCTTAACTTGCCTTGCCTTGCCGTGCCTTGCCTTGCCTTGCCTTGCCTTGCCCTTGCCTTGCCTTCCCTTGCCTTGCCTTGCCTTGCCTTTGCCTTTGCCTTTGCCTTTGCCTTTGCCTTTGCCTTTGCCTTTGCCTTGCCTTTGCCTTGCCTTGCCTTTTGCCTTGCCTTTGCCTTGCAACACTCCTTTGCTCTTGCACTGCAATCCGGTTGAGAAGGATTACAAAACATCCGACGAGTTGGGAAGGTGGTGGCTCTGTCAACACGTTGTCTTGCAGCACAGAACCTCCAGCAGCCTCATGCAAGGTCTTCCTCCCTTCATCCCTGCCCTGTGATTCCACCAGCTGCTCCAGTGCTTCCTTGGGGATGTGTTGGAGCTGCCCCCGGCCAGCTCTGGTGCTGGGCACGGGAGGCTGCTCCCTTTTATAGTGCCCCGGGGCATTGTGACCTCAGCTTTGCTGGGTGGTGGCATTGTGACGTGGGGGTGACAGAGCCCCCATGTGCAGCCCCGCCCATCCCCCCCCTCTGCCCAGCAAACTTTGGAGGAAGCCCTTGAGCCGCTGCCCCCAATCACTCTCTGTACCTACAATACAGGGGAGTAATCAACCTAACCATGGCCCTTTTTTGCAAAAATAGAGTCTGGATTTGTTGTCTGTCCAGCCTTATTTCATCTCCTCTCCTCTCCTCTC
>NW_027043435.1:15000-32500 GCF_036013475.1 Columba livia
GGCATTGTGACCTCAGCGTTGCCGGGTGCTGGCATTGTGACGTGGGGGTGACAGAGCCCCCATATGCAGCCCCGCCCATCCCCCCTCTGCCCAGCACCCTTTGGAGGAAGCTCTTGAGACGCTGGCCCCCAATCACTCTCTGTACCTACAAGACAGGGGAGTAATCAACCTAACCATGGCCCTTTTTTGCAAAAATAGAGTCTGGATTTGTTGTCTGTCCAGCCTTATTTCCTCTCCTCTCTCCTCTCCTCTCCTCTCCTCTCCTCTCCTCTCCTCTCCTCTCCTCTCCTCTCCTCTCCTCTCCTCTCCTCTCCTCTCCTCTCCTCTCCTCTCCTCTCCTCTCCTCTCCTCTCCTCTCCTCTCCTCTCCTCTCTTCACTTCTCCTCTCTCCACTTTTTACCTTTTCTTCTCTCCCCATAGTGAGTCAAATAACAAAAACAATATTTGCCTGAAAAGACAGTGGAATTTCAGCTCCAAAACCACTTTCAAGGACACACAACACAATGGATACATCTGTTTCATTTTTTAATTTATTTTATTTCACTTTATTTAGTCTTATTTTTTTTTTTAGTTTTGTTTTCTTTTGTTGCCCTCTCCTCTCTTCTCCTTTCTTCTCCTTCTTCTGTGGTCTTGCATTTGCCTTGCCTTGCGTTGCCTTGCCTTGCCTAGCCTTGCCTTGTCTTGCCTTGCCTTGCCTTGCCTTGCCTTGCCTTGCCTTGCCTTGCCTTGCCTTGACTTGCCTTGCCTTGCCTTGCCTTGCCTTCCCTTTGCCTTGCCTTTGCCTTTGCCTTTGCCTTTGCCTTGCCTTTGCCTTTGCCTTTGCCTTGCCTTTGCCTTTGCCTTTGCCTTGCCTTGCCTTGCCTTGCCTTGCCTTGCCTTGCCTTGCCTTGCCTTGCCTTGCCTTGCCTTTGCCTTGCCTTTGCCTTTGCCTTTGCCTTTGCCTTTGCCTTTACCTTTGCCTTGCCTTGCCTTGCCTTGCCTTGCCTTGCCTTGCCTTGCCTTGCCTTTGCCTTGCCTTTGCCTTGCCTTTGCCTTTGCCTTTTCCTTCGCCTTTGCCTTTGCCTTGCCTTTGCCTTTGCCTTTGCCTTGCCTTTGCCTTTGCCTTTGCCTTTGCCTTTGCCTTTGCCTTTGCCTTTGCCTTTGCCTTTGCCTTTGCCTTGCAACACTCCTTTGCTCTTGCCACTGCAATCCGGTTGAGAAGGATTTCAAAGCATCTGACGAGTTTGGAAGGTGGTGGCTCTGTCAACAGGTTGTCTTGCAGCAGAGAACCTCCAGCAGCCTCATGCAAGGTCTTCCTCCCTTCATCCCTGCCCTGTAATTCCACCAGCTGCTCCAGTGCTTCCTCGGGGATGTGTTGGAGCTGCCCCCGGGCCCACTCTGGCACTGGGCACGGGAGGCTGCTCCCTTTTATAGTGCCCCGGGGCATTGTGACCTCAGCGTTGCCGGGTGCTGGCATTGTGACGTGGGGGTGACAGAGCCCCCATGTGCAGCCCCGCCCATCCCCCCTCTGCCCAGCACCCTTTGGAGGAAGCCCTTGAGACGCTGGCCCCCAATCACTCTCTGTACCTACAAGACAGGGGAGTAATCAACCTAACCATGGCCCTTTTTTGCAAAAATAGAGTCTGGATTTGTTGTCTGTCCAGCCTTATTTCATCTCCTCTCCTCTCCTCTCCTCTCCTCTCCTCTCCTCTCCTCTCCTCTCCTCTCCTCTCCTCTCCTCTCCTCTCCTCTCCTCTCCTCTCCTCTCCTCTCCTCTCCTCTCCTCTCCTCTCCTCTCCTCTCCTCTCCTCTCCTCTCCTCTCCTCTCCTCTCCTCTCCTCTCCTCTCCTCTCCTCTCCTCTCCTCTCCTCTCCTCTCCTCTTCTCACTTCTCTCTCCACTTTTTCCCTTTTCTTCTCTCCCCATAGTGAGTCAAATAACAAAAAGAATATTTGCATGAAAGGACAGTGGAATTTCAGCTACAAAACCACTTTCAAGGACACACAACACAATGGATATATCTGTTTCATTTTTTAATTAATTTTATTTCATTTTATTTAGTCTTATTTTTTTTTTAGTTTTGTTTTCTTTTCTTGCCCTCTCCTCTCTTCTCCTTTCTTCTCCTACTTCTGTGATCTTGCTTTTGCCTTGCCTTGCCTTGCCTTGCCTTGCCTTGCCTTGCCTTGCCTTGCCTTGCCTTGCCTTGCCTTGCTTTTGCCTTGGCTTTGCCTTTGCCTTTGCCTTTGCCTTTGCCTTTGCCTTTGCCTTTGCCTTTGCCTTTGCCTTGCCTTTGCCTTTGCCTTTGCCTTTGCCTTGCATTTGCCTTTGCCTTTGCCTTTGCCTTTGCCTTTGCCTTTGCCTTTGCCTTTGCCTTTGCCTTTGCCTTTGCCTTGCAACACTCCTTTGCTCTTGCCACTGCAATCCGGTTGAGAAGGATTTCAAAGCATCCGATGAGTTTGGAAGGTGGTGGCTCTGTCAACAGGTTGTCTTGCAGCAGAGAACCTCCAGCAGCCTCATGCAAGGTCTTCCTCCCTTCATCCCTGCCCTGTGATTCCACCAGCTGCTCCAGTGCTTCCTCGGGATGTGTTGGAGCTGCCCCCTGGGCCAGCTCTGGCCGCTGGGCACGGAAGGCTGCTCCCTTTTATAGTGCCACCGGGGCATTGTGACCCCCAGCGCGTTGCCCGGGTGCTGGCATTGTGACGTGGGGGTGACAGAGCCCCCATGTGCAGCCCCGCCCATCCCCCCTCTGCCCAGCAACCCTTTGGAGGAAGCCCTTGAGACGCTGGCCCCCAATAACTCTCTGTACCTACAAGGACAGGGGAGTAATCAACCTAACCTGGCCCTTTTTGCAAAAATAGAGTCTGGATTTGTTGTCTGTCCAGCCTTATTTCATCTCCTCTCCTCTCCTCTCCTCCTCCTCTCCTCTCCTCTCCTCTCCTCTCCTCTCCTCTCCTCTCCTCTCCTCTCCTCTCCTCTCCTCTCCTCTCCTCTCCTCTCCTCTCCTCTCCTCTCCTCTCCTCTCCTCACTTCTCCTCTCTCCACTTTTTCCCTTTTCTTCTCTCCCCATAGTGAGTCAAATAACAAAAAGAATATTTGCCTGAAAGGACAGTGGAATTTCACCTCCAAAACCAATTTCAAGGACACACAACACAATGGATACATCTGTTTCATTTTTTAATTTATTTTATTTCATTTTATTTAGTCTTATTTTTTTTTTAGTTTTGTTTTCTTTTGTTGCCCTCTCCTCTCTTCTCCTTTCTTCTCCTTCTTCTGTGGTCTTGCCTTTGCCTTGCCTTGCGTTGCCTTGCCTTGCCTTGCGTTGCCTGGCCTTGCCTTGCCTTGTCTTGCCTTGCCTTGCCTTGCCTTGCCTTGCATTGCCTTGCCTTGCCTTGCCTTGCCTTGACTTGCCTTGACTTGACTTGCCTTGCCTTGCCTTGCCTTTGCCTTGCCTTTGCCTTTGCCTTTGCCTTTGCCTTTGCCTTTGCCTTTGCCTTTGCCTTTGCCTTTGCCTTTGCCTTTGCCTTTGCCTTGCCTTGCCTTGCCTTGCCTTGCCTTGCCTTGCCTTTGCCTTGCGTTTGCCTTTGCCTTTGCCTTTGCCTTTGCCTTTGCCTTTGCCTTTGCCTTGCCTTGCCTTGCCTTGCCTTGCCTTGCCTTGCCTTTGCCTTTGCCTTGCCTTTGCCTTTGCCTTTGCCTTTGCCTTTGCCTTGCCTTTGCCTTTGCCTTTGCCTTTGCCTTTGCCTTTGCCTTTGCCTTTGCCTTTGCCTTTGCCTTTGCCTTGCAACACTCCTTTGCTCTTGCCACTGCAATCCGGTTGAGAAGGATTTCAAAGCATCTGACGAGTTTGGAAGGTGGTGGCTCTGTCAACAGGTTGTCTTGCAGCAGAGAACCTCCAGCAGCCTCATGCAAGGTCTTCCTCCCTTCATCCCTGCCCTGTGATTCCACCAGCTGCTCCAGTGCTTCCTCGGGGATGTGATGGAGCTGCCCCCGGGCCAGCTCTGGCACTGGGCACGGGAGGCTGCTCCCTTTTATAGTGCCCCGGGGCATTGTGACCTCAGCGTTGCCGGGTGCTGGCATTGTGACGTGGGGGTGACAGATCCCCCATGTGCAGCCCCGCCCATCCCCCCTCTGCCCAGCACCCTTTGGAGGAAGCCCTTGAGACGCTGGCCCCCAATCACTCTCTGTACCTACAAGACAGGGGAGTAATCAACCTAACCATGGCCCTTTTTTGCAAAAACAGTCTGGATTTGTTGTCTGTCCAGCCTTATTTCATCTCCTCTCCTCTCCTCTCCTCTCCTCTCCTCTCCTCTCCTCTCCTCTCCTCTCCTCTCCTCTCCTCTCCTCTCCTCTCCTCTCCTCTCCTCTCCTCTCCTCTCCTCTCCTCTCCTCTCCTCTCCTCTCCTCTCCTCTCCTCTCCTCTCCTCTCCTCTCTCCACTTTTTCCCTTTTCTTCTCTCCCCATAGTGAGTCAAATAACAAAAAGAATATTTGCCTGAAAGGACAGTGGAATTTCAGCTCCAAAACCACTTTCAAGGACACACAACACAATGGATACATCTGTTTCATTTTTTAATTTCTTTTATTTCATTTTATTTAGTCTTATTTTTTTTTTAGTTTTGTTTTCTTTTGTTGCCCTCTCCTGTCTTCTCCTTTCTTCTCCTTCTTCTGTGGTCTTGCCTTTGCCTTGCCTTGCCTTGCCTTGCCTTGCCTTGCCTTGCCTTGCCTTGCTTTTGCCTTGGCTTTGCCTTTGCCTTTGCCTTTGCCTTGCAACACTCCTTTGCTCTTGCCACTGCAATCCGGTTGAGAAGGATTTCAAAGCATCCGATGAGTTTGGAAGGTCTGTCAACAGGTTGTCTTGCAGCAGAGAACCTCCAGCAGCCTCATGCAAGGTCTTCCTCCCTTCATCCCTGCCCTGTGATTCCACCAGCTGCTCCAGTGCTTCCTCGGGGATGTGTTGGAGCTGCCCCCGGGCCAGCTCTGGCGCTGGGCACGGGAGGCTGCTCCCTTTTATAGTGCCCCGGGGCATTGTGACCTCAGCGTTGCCGGGTGCTGGCATTGTGACGTGGGGGTGACAGAGCCCCCATGTGCAGCCCCGCCCATCCCCCCTCTGCCCAGCACCCTTTGGAGGAAGCCCTTGAGACGCTGGCCCCCAATCACTCTCTGTACCTACAAGACAGGGGAGTAATCAACCTAACCATGGCCCTTTTTTGCAAAAATAGTCTGGATTTGTTGTCTGTCCAGCCTTATTTCCTCTCCTCTCCTCTCCTCTCCTCTCTCTCCTCTCCTCTCCTCTCCTCTCCTCTCCTCTCCTCTCCTCTCCTCTCCTCTCCTCTCCTCTCCTCTCCTCTCCTCTCCTCTCCTCTCCTCTCCTCTCCTCTCCTCTCCTCTCCTCTCCTCTCCTCTCCTCTCCTCTCCTCTCCTCTCCTCTCCTCTCCTCTCCTCTCCTCTCCTCATTCTCCTCTCTCCACTTTTTGCCTTGCCTTGCCTTGCCTTGCCTTGCCTTGCCTTGCCTTGCTTTGCCTTGCCTTGCCTTGCCTTGCCTTGCCTTTGCCTTGCCTTTGCCTTGCAACACTCCTTTGCTCTTGCCACTGCAATCCGGTTGAGAAGAATTTCAAAGCATCTGACGAGTTTGGAAGGTGGTGGCTCTGTCAACAGTTTGTCTTGCAGCAGAGAACCTCCATCAGCCTCATACAAGGTCTTCCTCCCTTCATCCCTGCCCTGTGATTCCACCAGCTGCTCCAGTGCTTCCTCGGGGATGTGTTGGAGCTGCCCCCGGGCCAGCTCTGGCGCTGGGCACGGGAGGCTGCTCCTTTTATAGTGCCCCGGGGCATTGTGACCTCAGCATTGCCCGGTGATGGCATTGTGACATGGGGGTGACAGAGCCCCCATGTGCAGCCCCGCCCATCCCCCCTCTGCCCAGCACCCTTTGGAGGAAGCCCTTGAGACGCTGGCCCCCAATCACTCTCTGTACCTACAAGACAGGGGAGTAATCAACCTAACCATGGCCCTTTTTTGCAAAAATAGTCTGGATTTGTTGTCTGTCCAGCCTTATTTCCTCTCCTCTCCTCTCCTCTCCTCTCCTCTCCTCTCCTCTCCTCTCCTCTCTCTCCTCTCCTCTCCTCTCCTCTCCTCTCCTCTCCTCTCCTCTCCTCTCCTCTCCTCTCCTCTCCTCTCCTCTCCTCTCCTCTCCTCTCCTCTCCTCACTTATCCTCTCTCCACTTTTTGCCTTGCCTTGCCTTGCCTTGCCTTGCCTTGCCTTGCCTTGCCTTGCCTTGCCTTGCCTTGCCTTGCCTTTGCCTTGCCTTGCCTTGCCTTTGCCTTGCCTTGCCTTTGCCTTGCCTTGCCTTTGCCTTGCCTTGCCTTTGCCTTGCCTTTGCCTTGCAACACTCCTTTGCTCTTGCCACTGCCACTCTCCTCTCCTCTCCTCTCCTCTCCTCTCCTCTCCTCTCCTCTCCTCTCCTCTCCTCTCCTCTCCTCTCCTCTCCTCTCCTCTCCTCTCCTCTCCTCTCCTCTCCTCTCCTCTCCTCTCCTCTCCTCTCCTCTCCTCTCCTCTCCTCTCCTCTCCTCTCCTCTCCTCTCCTCTCCTCTCCTCTCCTCTCCTCTCCTCTCCTCTCCTCTCCTCTCCTCTCCTCTCCTCTCCTCTCCTCTCCTCTCCTCTCCTCTCCTCTCCTCTCCTCTCCTCTCCTCTCCTCACTTCTCCTCTCTCCACTTTTTGCCTTGCCTTGCCTTGCCTTGCCTTGCCTTGCCTTGCCTTGCCTTTGCCTTGCCTTGCCTTTCCTTGCCTTGCCTTTGCCTTTCCTTGCCTTTGCCTTGCCTTGCCTTTGCCTTGCCTTGCAACACTCCTTTGCTCTTGCCACTGCAACCCGGTTGAGAAGGATTTCAAAGCATCTGACGAGTTTGGAAGGTGGTGGCTCTGTCAACAGGTTGTCTTGCAGCAGAGAACCTCCAGCAGCCTCATGCAAGGTCTTCCTCCCTTCATCCCTGCCCTGTGATTCCACCAGATGCTCCAGTGCTTCCTCGGGGATGTGTTGGAGCTGCCCCCGGGCCAGCTCTGGCGCTGGGCACGGGAGGCTGCTCCCTTTTATAGTGCCCCGGGGCATTGTGACCTCAGCGTTGCCGGGGGCTGGCATTGTGACGTGGGGGTGACAGAGCCCCCATGTGCAGCCCCGCCCATCCCCCCTCTGCCCAGCACCCTTTGGAGGAAGCCCTTGAGACGCTGGCCCCCAATCACTCTCTGTACCTACAAGACAGGGGAGTAATCAACCTAAGCATGGCACTTTTTTGCAAAAATAGTCTGGATTTGTTGTCTGTCCAGCCTTATTTCATCTCCTCTCCTCTCCTCTCCTCTCCTCTCCTCTCCTCTCCTCTCCTCTCCTCTCCTCTCCTCTCCTCTCCTCTCCTCTCCTCTCCTCTCCTCTCCTCTCCTCTCCTCTCCTCTCCTCACTTCTCCTCTCTCCACTTTTTGCCTTGCCTTGCCTTGCCTTGCCTTGCCTTGCCTTGCCTTGCCTTGTCTTGCCTTTCCTTGCCTTGCCTTTGCCTTGCCTTGCCTTGCCTTTGCCTTGCCTTGCCTTTGCCTTGCCTTGCCTTTGCCTTGCCTTGCCTTTGCCTTGCCTTTGCCTTGCAACACTCCTTTGCTCTTGCCACTGCCACTCTCCTCTCCTCTCCTCTCCTCTCCTCTCCTCTCCTCTCCTCTCCTCTCCTCTCCTCTCCTCTCCTCTCCTCTCCTCTCCTCTCCTCTCCTCCTCCTCTCCTCTCCTTCTCTCTCCTCTCCTCTCCTCTCCTCTCCTCTCCTCTCCTCTCCTCTCCTCTCCTCTCCTCTCCTCTCCTCTCCTCTCCTCTCCTCTCCTCTCCTCTCCTCTCCTCTCCTCTCCTCTCCTCTCCTCTCCTCTCCTCTCCTCTCCTCTCCTCACTTCTCCTCTCTCCACTTTTTGCCTTGCCTTGCCTTGCCTTGCCTTGCCTTGCCTTTGCCTTGCCTTGCCTTGCCTTGCCTTGCCTTGCCTTGCCTTTGCCTTGCCTTGCCTTTGCCTTGCCTTGCCTTTGCCTTGCCTTGCAACACTCCTTTGCTCTTGCCACTGCAACCCGGTTGAGAAGGATTTCAAAGCATCTGACGAGTTTGGAAGGTGGTGGCTCTGTCAACAGGTTGTCTTGCAGCAGAGAACCTCCAGCAGCCTCATGCAAGGTCTTCCTCCCTTCATCCCTGCCCTGTGATTCCACCAGCTGCTCCAGTGCTTCCTCGGGGATGTGTTGGAGCTGCCCCTGGGCCAGCTCTGGCGCTGGGCACGGGAGGCTGCTCCCCTTTTATAGTGCCCCGGGGCATTGTGACCTCAGCGTTGCCGGGTGCTGGCATTGTGACGTGGGGGTGACAGAGCCCACATGTGCAGCCCCTCCCATCCCTCCTCTGCCCAGCACACTTTGGAGGAAGCCCTTGAGACGCTGGCCCCCAATCACTCTCTGTACCTACAAGACAGGGGAGTAATCAACCTAACCATGGCCCTTTTTTGCAAAAATAGAGTCTGGATTTGTTGTCTGTCCAGCCTTATTTCATCTCCTCTCCTCTCCTCTCCTCTCCTCTCCTCTCCTCTCCTCTCCTCTCCTCTCCTCTCCTCTCCTCTCCTCTCCTCTCCTCTCCTCTCCTCTCCTCTCCTCTCCTCTCCTCTCCTCTCCTCTCCTCATTCTCCTCTCTCCACTTTTTGCCTTGCCTTGCCTTGCCTTGCCTTGCCTTGCCTTGCCTTGCTTTGCCTTGCCTTGCCTTGCCTTGCCTTGCCTTTGCCTTGCCTTTGCCTTGCAACACTCCTTTGCTCTTGCCACTGCAATCCGGTTGAGAAGGATTTCAAAGCATCTGACGAGTTTGGAAGGTGGTGGCTCTGTCAACAGTTTGTCTTGCAGCAGAGAACCTCCAGCAGCCTCATGCAAGGTCTTCCTCCCTTCATCCCTGCCCTGTGATTCCACCAGCTGCTCCAGTGCTTCCTCGGGGATGTGTTGGAGCTGCCCCCGGGCCAGCTCTGGCGCTGGGCACGGGAGGCTGCTCCTTTTATAGTGCCCCGGGGCATTGTGACCTCAGCGTTGCCGGGTGCTGGCATTGTGACGTGGGGGTGACAGAGCCCCCATGTGCAGCCCCGCCCATCCCCCCTCTGCCCAGCACCCTTTGGAGGAAGCCCTTGAGACGCTGGCCCCCAATCACTCTCTGTACCTACAAGACAGGGGAGTAATCAACCTAACCATGGCCCTTTTTTGCAAAAATAGAGTCTGGATTTGTTGTCTGTCCAGCCTTATTTCATCTCCTCTCCTCTCCTCTCCTCTCCTCTCCTCTCCTCTCCTCTCCTCTCCTCTCCTCTCCTCTCCTCTCCTCTCCTCTCCTCTCCTCTCCTCTCCTCACTTCTCCTCTCTCGACTTTTTGCCTTGCCTTGCCTTGCCTTGCCTTGCCTTGCCTTGCCTTGCCTTGCCTTGCCTTGCCTTGCCTTTGCCTTGCCTTGCCTTGCCTTTGCCTTGCCTTTGCCTTGCAACACTCCTTTGCTCTTGCCACTGCCACTCTCCTCTCCTCTCCTCTCCTCTCCTCTCCTCTCCTCTCCTCTCCTCTCCTCTCCTCTCCTCTCCTCTCCTCTCCTCTCCTCTCCTCTCCTCTCCTCTCCTCTCCTCTCCTCTCCTGTCCTGGTTTTGTTAAAAACAAGTTTTTCTTTCAGTGAATTTGCCTGTCAGCTAAAGCCTTCATATTAACTGCATTTTCCTGGAGCACCAGACACATGTTTTGGTAAACCTATCAATGGAATGCAAACTTAATGATAAGCACAGATGGACATCTCGCGAGAGGGGCGACGAGAAGAAAGAGACCAAGAAACTGACCAACTGGGTATAACATTCCATTCACGTGAATACTTCATATATAAGTGGGAGATCACGAGGATCTCGTGTTGCTTTTCCCTTTTCCCTTCTGCTTATGGCCGACCTTAGGAGAGGACCTTGCTAGTCATCCCTGCGAACTGAGGCCTAGTGACAGACTGAATCCAGCTCCGGTTGGCT
The DNA here is from genome assembly GCF_036013475.1 of Columba livia. Lineage (NCBI taxonomy): Eukaryota > Metazoa > Chordata > Aves > Columbiformes > Columbidae > Columba > Columba livia. Next base: position 24,992 of record NW_027043435.1, read on the forward strand.
GCAGAGTCTAATCCAGGACTTTGGGTGCCGGCTCTGCAGTTGCTGAGACTTTCAAGATTGGTTTTGTATATTTTGTATTATTTTCTCTATTCTTATTAGTAGCATTAGTAAAACATCTTTAATTTTTTCCAACTCTCTTCACTCTGTGCTTCTTTTCCTTCCAATCGCCTCTCCTTAGTGAAAAAAGGGGAGAGGGAGGGGGAAGTGTGGGGGGTAGAGGGGGCTAACAATACATCTGCCAGGGTTATATTGTCACCCCGCAATCTTAACCCTCGACATCTCCTCTCCTCTCCTCTCCTCTCCTCTCCTCTCCTCTCCTCTCCTCTCCTCTCCTCTCCTCTCCTCTCCTCTCCTCTCCTCTCCTCTCCTCTCCTCTCCTCTCCTCTCCTCTCCTCTCCTCTCCTCTCCTCTCCTCTCCTCTCCTCTCCTCTCCTCTCCTCTCCTCTCCTCACTTCTCCTCTCTCCACTTTTTGCCTTGCCTTGCCTTGCCTTGCCTTGCCTTGCCTTGCCTTCCCTTGCCTTTGCCTTGCCTTGCCTTGCCTTGCCTTTGCCTTGCCTTGCCTTTGCCTTGCCTTGCCTTTGCCTTGCCTTGCCTTTGCCTTGCCTTGCAACACTCCTTTGCTCTTGCCACTGCAACCCGGTTGAGAAGGATTTCAAAGCATCTGACGAGTTTGGAAGGTGGTGGCTCTGTCAACAGGTTGTCTTGCAGCAGAGAACCTCCAGCAGCCTCATGCAAGGTCTTCCTCCCTTCATCCCTGCCCTGTGATTCCACCAGCTGCTCCAGTGCTTCCTCGGGGATGTGTTGGAGCTGCCCCCGGGCCAGCTCTGGCGCTGGGCACGGGAGGCTGCTCCCTTTTATAGTGCCCCGGGGCATTGTGACCTCAGCGTTGCCGGGGGCTGGCATTGTGACGTGGGGGTGACAGAGCCCCCATGTGCAGCCCCGCCCATCCCCCCTCTGCCCAGCACCCTTTGGAGGAAGCCCTTGAGACGCTGGCCCCCAATCACTCTCTGTACCTACAAGACAGGGGAGTAATCAACCTAACCATGGCCCTTTTTTGCAAAAATAGTCTGGATTTGTTGTCTGTCCAGCCTTATTTCCTCTCCTCTCCTCTCCTCTCCTCTCCTCTCCTCTCCTCTCCTCTCCTCTCCTCTCCTCTCCTCTCCTCTCCTCTCCTCTCCTCTCCTCTCCTCTCCTCTCCTCTCCTCTCCTCTCCTCTCCTCTCCTCTCCTCTCCTCTCCTCTCCTCTCCTCTCCTCTCCTCTCCTCACTTCTCCTCTCTCCACTTTTTCCCTTTTCTTCTCTCCCCATAGTGAGTCAAATAACAAAAAGAATATTTGCCTGAAAGGATAGTGGAATTTCAGCTCCAAAACCACTTTCAAGGACACACAACACAATGGATACATCTGTTTCATTTTTTAATTTATTTTATTTCATTTTATTTAGTCTTATTTTTTTTTTAGTTTTGTTTTCTTTTGTTGCCCTCTCCTGTCTTCTCCTTTCTTGTCCTTCTTCTGTGGTCTGGCCTTTGCCTTGCCTTGCCTTGCCTTGCCTTGCCTTGCCTTGCTTTTGCCTTGGCTTTGCCTTTGCCTTTGCCTTTGCCTTGCAACACTCCTTTGCTCTTGCCACTGCAATCCGGTTGAGAAGGATTTCAAAGCATCCGATGAGTTTGGAAGGTCTGTCAACAGGTTGTCTTGCAGCAGAGAACCTCCAGCAGCCTCATGCAAGGTCTTCCTCCCTTCATCCCTGCCCTGTGATTCCACCAGCTGCTCCAGTGCTTCCTCGGGGATGTGTTGGAGCTGCCCCCGGGCCAGCTCTGGCGCTGGGCACGGGAGGCTGCTCCCTTTTATAGTGCCCCGGGGCATTGTGACCTCAGCGTTGCCGGGGGCTGGCATTGTGACGTGGGGGTGACAGAGCCCCCATGTGCAGCCCCGCCCATCCCCCCTCTGCCCAGCACCCTTTGGAGGAAGCCCTTGAGACGCTGGCCCCCAATCACTCTCTGTACCTACAAGACAGGGGAGTAATCAACCTAACCATGGCCCTTTTTTGCAAAAATAGTCTGGATTTGTTGTCTGTCCAGCCTTATTTCCTCTCCTCTCCTCTCCTCTCCTCTCCTCTCCTCTCCTCTCCTCTCCTCTCCTCTCCTCTCCTCTCCTCTCCTCTCCTCTCCTCTCCTCTCCTCTCCTCTCCTCTCCTCTCCTCTCCTCTCCTCTCCTCTCCTCTCCTCTCCTCTCCTCTCCTCTCCTCTCCTCTCCTCTCCTCTCCTCTCCTCTCCTCTCTCCACTTTTTCCCTTTTCTTCTCTCCCCATAGTGAGTCAAATAACAAAAAGAATATTTGCCTGAAAGGATAGTGGAATTTCAGCTCCAAAACCACTTTCAAGGACACACAACACAATGGATACATCTGTTTCATTTTTTAATTTATTTTATTTCATTTTATTTAGTCTTATTTTTTTTTTTAGTTTTGTTTTCTTTTGTTGCCCTCTCCTGTCTTCTCCTTTCTTGTCCTTCTTCTGTGGTCTGGCCTTTGCCTTGCCTTGCCTTGCCTTGCCTTGCCTTGCCTTGCTTTTGCCTTGGCTTTGCCTTTGCCTTTGCCTTTGCCTTGCAACACTCCTTTGCTCTTGCCACTGCAATCCGGTTGAGAAGGATTTCAAAGCATCCGATGAGTTTGGAAGGTCTGTCAACAGGTTGTCTTGCAGCAGAGAACCTCCAGCAGCCTCATGCAAGGTCTTCCTCCCTTCATCCCTGCCCTGTGATTCCACCAGCTGCTCCAGTGCTTCCTCGGGGATGTGTTGGAGCTGCCCCCGGGCCAGCTCTGGCGCTGGGCACGGGAGGCTGCTCCCTTTTATAGTGCCCCGGGGCATTGTGACCTCAGCGTTGCCGGGTGCTGGCATTGTGACGTGGGGGTGACAGAGCCCACATGTGCAGCCCCTCCCATCCCTCCTCTGCCCAGCACACTTTGGAGGAAGCCCTTGAGATGCTGGCCCCCAATCACTCTCTGTACCTACAAGACAGGGGACTAATAAACCTAACCATGGCCCTTTTTTGCAAAAATAGAGTCTGGATTTGTTGTCTGTCCAGCCTTATTTCATCTCCTCTCCTCTCCTCTCCTCTCCTCTCCTCTCCTCTCCTCTCCTCTCCTCTCCTCTCCTCTCCTCTCCTCTCCTCTCCTCTCCTCTCCTCACTTCTCCTCTCTCGACTTTTTGCCTTGCCTTGCCTTGCCTTGCCTTGCCTTGCCTTGCCTTGCCTTGCCTTGCCTTGCCTTGCCTTTGCCTTGCCTTGCCTTTGCCTTGCCTTTGCCTTGCAACACTCCTTTGCTCTTGCCACTGCCACTCTCCTCTCCTCTCCTCTCCTCTCCTCTCCTCTCCTCTCCTCTCCTCTCCTCTCCTCTCCTCTCCTCTCCTCTCCTCTCCTCTCCTCTCCTCTCCTCTCCTCTCCTCTCCTCTCCTCTCCTCTCCTCTCCTCTCCTCTCCTCTCCTCACTTCTCCTCTCTCCACTTTTTGCCTTGCCTTGCCTTGCCTTGCCTTGCCTTGCCTTGCCTTGCCTTTGCCTTGCCTTGCCTTTGCCTTGCCTTGCCTTTGCCTTGCCTTGCCTTTGCCTTGCCTTGCCTTTGCCTTGCCTTTGCCTTGCAACACTCCTTTGCTCTTGCCACTGCCACTCTCCTCTCCTCTCCTCTCCTCTCCTCTCCTCTCCTCTCCTCTCCTCTCCTCTCCTCTCCTCTCCTCTCCTCTCCTCTCCTCTCCTCTCCTCTCCTCTCCTCTCCTCTCCTCTCCTCACTTCTCCTCTCTCCACTTTTTGCCTTGCCTTGCCTTGCCTTGCCTTGCCTTGCCTTGCCTTGCCTTGCCTTTGCCTTGCCTTGCCATGCCTTGCCTTTGCCTTGCCTTGCCTTTGCCTTGCCTTGCCTTTGCCTTGCCTTGCCTTTGCCTTGCCTTGCAACACTCCTTTGCTCTTGCCACTGCAATCCGGTTGAGAAGGATTTCAAAGCATCTGACGAGTTTGGAAGGTGGTGGCTGTGTCAACAGGTTGTCTTGCAGCAGAGAACCTCCAGCAGCCTCATGCAAGGTCTTCCTCCCTTCATCCCTGCCCTGTGATTCCACCAGCTGCTCCAGTGCTTCCTCGGGGATGTGCTGGAGCTGCCCCCGGGCCAGCTCTGGCGCTGGGCACGGGAGGCTGCTCCCTTTTATAGTGCCGCGGGGCATTGTGACCTCAGCGTTGCCGGGGGCTGGCATTGTGACGTGGGGGTGACAGAGCCCCCATGTGCAGCCCCGCCCATCCCCCCTCTGCCCAGCACCCTTTGGAGGAAGCCCTTGAGACGCTGGCCCCCAATCACTCTCTGTACCTACAAGACAGGGGAGTAATCAACCTAACCATGGCCCTTTTTTGCAAAAATAGTCTGGATTTGTTGTCTGTCCAGCCTTATTTCCTCTCCTCTCCTCTCCTCTCCTCTCCTCTCCTCTCCTCTCCTCTCCTCTCCTCTCCTCTCCTCTCCTCTCCTCTCCTCTCCTCTCCTCTCCTCTCCTCTCCTCTCCTCTCCTCTCCTCTCCTCTCCTCTCCTCTCCTCTCCTCTCCTCTCCTCTCCTCTCCTCTCCTCTCCTCTCCTCTCCTCTCCTCTCCTCTCCTCACTTCTCCTCTCTCCACTTTTTCCCTTTTCTTCTCTCCCCATAGTGAGTCAAATAACAAAAAGAATATTTGCCTGAAAGGATAGTGGAATTTCAGCTCCAAAACCACTTTCAAGGACACACAACACAATGGATACATCTGTTTCATTTTTTAATTTATTTTATTTCATTTTATTTAGTCTTATTTTTTTTTTAGTTTTGTTTTCTTTTGTTGCCCTCTCCTGTCTTCTCCTTTCTTGTCCTTCTTCTGTGGTCTGGCCTTTGCCTTGCCTTGCCTTGCCTTGCCTTGCCTTGCCTTGCTTTTGCCTTGGCTTTGCCTTTGCCTTTGCCTTTGCCTTGCAACACTCCTTTGCTCTTGCCACTGCAATCCGGTTGAGAAGGATTTCAAAGCATCCGATGAGTTTGGAAGGTCTGTCAACAGGTTGTCTTGCAGCAGAGAACCTCCAGCAGCCTCATGCAAGGTCTTCCTCCCTTCATCCCTGCCCTGTGATTCCACCAGCTGCTCCAGTGCTTCCTCGGGGATGTGTTGGAGCTGCCCCCGGGCCAGCTCTGGCGCTGGGCACGGGAGGCTGCTCCCTTTTATAGTGCCCCGGGGCATTGTGACCTCAGCGTTGCCGGGGGCTGGCATTGTGACGTGGGGGTGACAGAGCCCCCATGTGCAGCCCCGCCCATCCCCCCTCTGCCCAGCACCCTTTGGAGGAAGCCCTTGAGACGCTGGCCCCCAATCACTCTCTGTACCTACAAGACAGGGGAGTAATCAACCTAACCATGGCCCTTTTTTGCAAAAATAGTCTGGATTTGTTGTCTGTCCAGCCTTATTTCCTCTCCTCTCCTCTCCTCTCCTCTCCTCTCCTCTCCTCTCCTCTCCTCTCCTCTCCTCTCCTCTCCTCTCCTCTCCTCTCCTCTCCTCTCCTCTCCTCTCCTCTCCTCTCCTCTCCTCTCCTCTCCTCTCCTCTCCTCTCCTCTCCTCTCCTCTCCTCTCCTCTCCTCTCCTCTCCTCTCCTCTCCTCTCCTCTCCTCTCCTCTCCTCTCCTCTCCTCTCCTCTCCTCTCCTCTCCTCTCCTCTCTCCACTTTTTCCCTTTTCTTCTCTCCCCATAGTGAGTCAAATAACAAAAAGAATATTTGCCTGAAAGGATAGTGGAATTTCAGCTCCAAAACCACTTTCAAGGACACACAACACAATGGATACATCTGTTTCATTTTTTAATTTATTTTATTTCATTTTATTTAGTCTTATTTTTTTTTTTAGTTTTGTTTTCTTTTGTTGCCCTCTCCTGTCTTCTCCTTTCTTGTCCTTCTTCTGTGGTCTGGCCTTTGCCTTGCCTTGCCTTGCCTTGCCTTGCCTTGCCTTGCTTTTGCCTTGGCTTTGCCTTTGCCTTTGCCTTTGCCTTGCAACACTCCTTTGCTCTTGCCACTGCAATCCGGTTGAGAAGGATTTCAAAGCATCCGATGAGTTTGGAAGGTCTGTCAACAGGTTGTCTTGCAGCAGAGAACCTCCAGCAGCCTCATGCAAGGTCTTCCTCCCTTCATCCCTGCCCTGTGATTCCACCAGCTGCTCCAGTGCTTCCTCGGGGATGTGTTGGAGCTGCCCCCGGGCCAGCTCTGGCGCTGGGCACGGGAGGCTGCTCCCTTTTATAGTGCCCCGGGGCATTGTGACCTCAGCGTTGCCGGGTGCTGGCATTGTGACGTGGGGGTGACAGAGCCCACATGTGCAGCCCCTCCCATCCCTCCTCTGCCCAGCACACTTTGGAGGAAGCCCTTGAGATGCTGGCCCCCAATCACTCTCTGTACCTACAAGACAGGGGACTAATAAACCTAACCATGGCCCTTTTTTGCAAAAATAGAGTCTGGATTTGTTGTCTGTCCAGCCTTATTTCATCTCCTCTCCTCTCCTCTCCTCTCCTCTCCTCTCCTCTCCTCTCCTCTCCTCTCCTCTCCTCTCCTCTCCTCTCCTCTCCTCTCCTCTCCTCTCCTCTCCTCACTTCTCCTCTCTCGACTTTTTGCCTTGCCTTGCCTTGCCTTGCCTTGCCTTGCCTTGCCTTGCCTTGCCTTGCCTTGCCTTGCCTTTGCCTTGCCTTGCCTTTGCCTTGCCTTTGCCTTGCAACACTCCTTTGCTCTTGCCACTGCCACTCTCCTCTCCTCTCCTCTCCTCTCCTCTCCTCTCCTCTCCTCTCCTCTCCTCTCCTCTCCTCTCCTCTCCTCTCCTCTCCTCTCCTCTCCTCTCCTCTCCTCTCCTCTCCTCTCCTCTCCTCTCCTCTCCTCTCCTCTCCTCTCCTCTCCTCTCCTCTCCTCTCCTCTCCTCTCCTCACTTCTCCTCTCTCCACTTTTTGCCTTGCCTTGCCTTGCCTTGCCTTGCCTTGCCTTGCCTTGCCTTTGCCTTGCCTTGCCTTTGCCTTGCCTTGCCTTTGCCTTGCCTTGCCTTTGCCTTGCCTTGCCTTTGCCTTGCCTTTGCCTTGCAACACTCCTTTGCTCTTGCCACTGCCACTCTCCTCTCCTCTCCTCTCCTCTCCTCTCCTCTCCTCTCCTCTCCTCTCCTCTCCTCTCCTCTCCTCTCCTCTCCTCTCCTCTCCTCTCCTCTCCTCTCCTCTCCTCTCCTCTCCTCTCCTCTCCTCTCCTCACTTCTCCTCTCTCCACTTTTTGCCTTGCCTTGCCTTGCCTTGCCTTGCCTTGCCTTGCCTTGCCTTGCCTTTGCCTTGCCTTGCCATGCCTTGCCTTTGCCTTGCCTTGCCTTTGCCTTGCCTTGCCTTTGCCTTGCCTTGCCTTTGCCTTGCCTTGCAACACTCCTTTGCTCTTGCCACTGCAATCCGGTTGAGAAGGATTTCAAAGCATCTGACGAGTTTGGAAGGTGGTGGCTGTGTCAACAGGTTGTCTTGCAGCAGAGAACCTCCAGCA
>NW_027043435.1:37500-40000 GCF_036013475.1 Columba livia
GCCTTTGCCTTGCCTTGCCTTTGCCTTGCCTTGCCTTGCCTTGCCTTGCCTTGCCTTGCCTTGCCTTGCCTTGCCTTGCCTTGCCTTTGCCTTTGCCTTGCCTTTGCCTTTGCCTTGCCTTTGCCTTGCCTTTGCCTTTGCCTTGCCTTTGCCTTTGCCTTGCCTTTGCCTTTGCCTTGCCTTTGCCTTTGCCTTGCCTTTGCCTTTGCCTTGCCTTTGCCTTTGCCTTGCCTTTGCCTTTGCCTTGCCTTTGCCTTGCCTTTGCCTTTGCCTTTGCCTTGCCTTTGCCTTTGCCTTGCCTTTGCCTTTGCCTTGCCTTTGCCTTTGCCTTGCCTTTGCCTTTGCCTTGCCTTTGCCTTTGCCTTGCCTTTGCCTTTGCCTTGCCTTTGCCTTTGCCTTGCCTTTGCCTTTGCCTTGCCTTTGCCTTGCCTTTGCCTTTGCCTTGCCTTTGCCTTTGCCTTGCCTTTGCCTTTGCCTTGCCTTTGCCTTTGCCTTGCCTTTGCCTTTGCCTTGCCTTTGCCTTTGCCTTGCCTTTGCCTTTGCCTTGCCTTTGCCTTTGCCTTGCCTTTGCCTTTGCCTTGCCTTTGCCTTTGCCTTGCCTTTGCCTTTGCCTTGCCTTTGCCTTTGCCTTGCCTTTGCCTTTGCCTTGCCTTTGCCTTTGCCTTGCCTTTGCCTTTGCCTTGCCTTTGCCTTTGCCTTGCCTTTGCCTTTGCCTTGCCTTTGCCTTGCCTTGCCTTGCCTTGCCTTGCCTTGCCTTGCCTTGCCTTGCCTTGCCTTGCCTTGCCTTGCCTTTGCCTTTGCCTTTGCCTTTGCCTTTGCCTTTGCCCTTGCCTTGCCTTGCCTTGCCTTGCCTTGCCTTTGCCTTTGCCTTTGCCTTTGCCTTTGCCTTTGCCTTTGCCTTTGCCTTTGCCTTGCCTTTGCCTTGCCCTGCCTTTGCCTTGCAACACTCCTTTGCTCTTGCCACTGCAATCCGGTTGAGAAGGATTTCAAAGCATCTGACGAGTTTGGAAGGTGGTGGCTCTGTCAACAGGTTGTCTTGCAGCAGAGAACCTCCAGCAGCCTCATGCAAGGTCTTCCTCCCTTCATCCCTGCCCTGTGATTCCACCAGCTGCTCCAGTGCTTCCTCGGGGATGTGTTGGAGCTGCCACCGGGCCAGCTCTGGCGCTGGGCACGGGAGGCTGCTCCCTTTTATAGTGCCCCGGGGCATTGTGACCTCAGCGTTGCCGGGTGCTGGCATTGTGACGTGGGGGTGACAGAGCCCCCATGTGCAGCCCCGCCCATCCCCCCTCTGCCCAGCACCCTTTGGAGGAAGCCCTTGAGACGCTGGCCCCAATCACTCTCTGTACCTACAAGACAGGGGAGTAATCAACCTAACCATGGCCCTTTTTGGCAAAAATAGTCTGGATTTGTTGTCTGTCCAGCCTTATTTCCTCTCCTCTCCTCCTCTCCTCTCCTCTCCTCTCCTCTCCTCTCCTCTCCTCTCCTCTCCTCTCCTCTCCTCTCCTCTCCTCTCCTCTCCTCTCCTCTCCTCTCCTCTCCTCTCCTCTCCTCTCCTCTCCTCTCCTCTCCTCTCCTCTCCTCTCCTCTCCTCTCCTCTCCTCTCCTCTCCTCTCCTCTCCTCTCCTCTCCTCTCCTCTCCTCTCCTCTCCTCTCCTCTCCTCTCCTCTCCTCTCTTCTCCTCTCTCGAATTTTTGCCTTGCCTTGCCTTGCCTTGCCTTGCCTTGCCTTGCCTTGCCTTGCCTTTGCCTTGCCTTTGCCTTGCCTTGCCTTGCCTTTGCCTTGCCTTTGCCTTGCCTTTGCCTTGCCTTTGCCTTGCCTTTGCCTTGCCTTTGCCTTGCCTTGCCTTGCCTTGCCTTGCCTTGACTTGCCTTGCCTTGCCTTGTCTTGCCTTTGCCTTGCCTTTGCCTTGCCTTGCCTTGCCTTTGCCTTGCATTTGCCTTGCCTTTGCCTTGCCTTTGCCTTGCCTTGCCTTGCCTTTGCCTTGCCTTTGCCTTGCCTTGCCTTGCCTTGCCTTGCCTAGCCTTGCCTTGCCTTGCCTTGCCTTGCCTTGCCTTGCCTTTGCCTTTGCCTTTGCCTTGCCTTTGCCTTGCCTTTGCCTTGCCTTTGCCTTGCCTTTGCCTTGCCTTTGCCTTGCCTTGCCTTTGCCTTGCCTTTGCCTTGCCTTCCCTTGCCTTGCCTTGCCTTGCCTTGCCTTGCCTTGCCTTGCCTTGCCTTGCCTTTGCCTTTGCCTTGCCTTTGCGTTTGCCTTGCCTTTGCCTTTGCCTTGCCTTTGCCTTTGCCTTGCCTTTGCCTTTGCCTTGCCTTTGCCTTTGCCTTGCCTTTGCCTTTGCCTTGCCTTTGCCTTTGCCTTGCCTTTGCCTTTGCCTTGCCTTTGCCTTTGCCTTGCCTTTGCCTTTGCCTTGCCTTTGCCTTTGCCTTGCCTTTGCCTTTGCCTTGCCTTTGCCTTTGCCTTGCCTTTGCCTTTGCCTTGCCTTTGCCTTTGCCTTGCCTTTGCCTTTGC
>NW_027043435.1:45000-50000 GCF_036013475.1 Columba livia
CTTGCCTTGCCTTGCCTTGCATTGCCTTGCCTTGCCTTTGCCTTTGCCTTGCCTTTGCCTTGCCTTTGCCTTGCCTTTGACTTGCCTTTGCCTTGCCTTTGCCTTGCCTTGCCTTTGCCTTGCCTTGCCTTTGCCTTGCCTTGCCTTGCCTTGCCTTGCCTTGCCTTGCCTTGCCTTGCCTTGCCTTGCCTTTGCCTTTGCCTTGCCTTTGCCTTTGCCTTGCCTTTGCCTTGCCTTTGCCTTTGCCTTGCCTTTGCCTTTGCCTTGCCTTTGCCTTTGCCTTGCCTTTGCCTTTGCCTTGCCTTTGCCTTTGCCTTGCCTTTGCCTTTGCCTTGCCTTTGCCTTTGCCTTGCCTTTGCCTTTGCCTTGCTTTTCCTTGCCTTTGCCTTTGCCTTGCCTTTGCCTTTGTCTTGCCTTTGCCTATGCCTTGCCTTTGCCTATGCCTTGCCTTTGCCTTTGCCTTGCCTTTGCCTTTGCCTTGCCTTTGCCTTTGCCTTGCCTTTGCCTTTGCCTTGCCTTTGCCTTTGCCTTGCCTTTGCCTTTGCCTCTGCCTTGCCTTTGCCTTTGCCTTGCCTTTGCCTTTGCCTTGCCTTTGCCTTTGCCTTGCCTTTGCCTTTGCCTTGCCTTTGCCTTTGCCTTGCCTTTGCCTTGCCTTTGCCTTTGCCTTGCCTTTGCCTTTGCCTTGCCTTTGCCTTTGCCTTGCCTTTGCCTTTGCCTTGCCTTTGCCTTTGCCTTGCCTTTGCCTTTGCCTTGCCTTTGCCTTTGCCTTGCCTTTGCCTTTGCCTTGCCTTTGCCTTTGCCTTGCCTTTGCCTTTGCCTTGCCTTTGCCTTTGCCTTGCCTTTGCCTTTGCCTTGCCTTTGCCTTTGCCTTGCCTTTGCCTTTGCCTTGCCTTTGCCTTTGCCTTGCCTTTGCCTTTGCCTTGCCTTTGCCTTTGCCTTGCCTTTGCCTTTGCCTTGCCTTTGCCTTTGCCTTGCCTTTGCCTTTGCCTTGCCTTTGCCTTTGCCTTGCCTTTGCCTTTGCCTTGCCTTTGCCTTTGCCTTGCCTTTGCCTTTGCCTTGCCTTTGCCTTTGCCTTGCCTTTCCCTTTGCCTTGCCTTTGCCTTTGCCTTGCCTTTGCCTTTGCCTTGCCTTTGCCTTTGCCTTGCCTTTGCCTTTGCCTTGCCTTTGCCTTTGCCTTGCCTTTGCCTTGCCTTGCCTTGCCTTGCCTTGCCTTTGCCTTGCCTTGCCTTGCCTTGCCTTGCCTTGCCTTGCCTTTGCCTTTGCCTTTGCCTTTGCCTTTGCCTTTGCCTTTGCCTTTGCCTTGCCTTTGCCTTGCCCTGCCTTTGCCTTGCAACACTCCTTTGCTCTTGCCACTGCAATCCGGTTGAGAAGGATTTCAAAGCATCTGACGAGTTTGGAAGGTGGTGGCTCTGTCAACAGGTTGTCTTGCAGCAGAGAACCTCCAGCAGCCTCATGCAAGGTCTTCCTCCCTTCATCCCTGCCCTGTGATTCCACCAGCTGCTCCAGTGCTTCCTCGGGGATGTGTTGGAGCTGACACCGGGCCAGCTCTGGCGCTGGGCACGGGAGGCTGCTCCCTTTTATAGTGCCCCGGGGCATTGTGACCTCAGCGTTGCCGGGTGCTGGCATTGTGACGTGGGGGTGACAGAGCCCCCATGTGCAGCCCCGCCCATCCCCCCTCTGCCCAGCACCCTTTGGAGGAAGCCCTTGAGACGCTGGCCCCAATCACTCTCTGTACCTACAAGACAGGGGAGTAATCAACCTAACCATGGCCCTTTTTGGCAAAAATAGTCTGGATTTGTTGTCTGTCCAGCCTTATTTCCTCTCCTCTCCTCCTCTCCTCTCCTCTCCTCTCCTCTCCTTTCCTCTCCTCTCCTCTCCTCTCCTCTCCTCTCCTCTCCTCTCCTCTCCTCTCCTCTCCTCTCCTCTCCTCTCCTCTCCTCTCCTCTCCTCTCCTCACTTCTCCTCTCTCGAATTTTTGCCTTGCCTTGCCTTGCCTTGCCTTGCCTTGCCTTGCCTTGCCTTGCCTTGCCTTGCCTTGCCTTTGCCTTGCCTTTGCATTGCCTTGCCTTGCCTTTGCCTTGCCTTTGCCTTGCCTTTGCCTTGCCTTTGCCTTGCCTTTGCCTTGCCTTTGCCTTGCCTTGCCTTTGCCTTGCCTTTGCCTTGCCTTTGCCTTGTCTTGCCTTGCCTTGCCTTGCCTTGACTTGCCTTGCCTTGCCTTGCCTTGCCTTTTCCTTGCCTTTGCCTTGCCTTGCCTTGCCTTTGCTTTGCCTTTGCCTTGCCTTTGCCTTGCCTTTGCCTTGCCTTGCCTTGCCTTTGCCTTGCCTTTGCCTTGCCTTGCCTTGCCTTGCCTTGCCTTGCCTTGCCTTGCCTTGCCTTTGCCTTTGCCTTTGCCTTTGCCTTGCCTTTGCCTTGCCTTTGCCTTGCCTTTGCCTTGCCTTGCCTTTGCCTTGCCTTTGCCTTGCCTTCCCTTGCCTTGCCTTGCCTTGCCTTGCCTTGCCTTGCCTTGCCTTGCCTTTGAATTTGCCTTGCATTTGCCTTGCCTTTGCCTTGCCTTGCCTTTGCCTTGCCTTTGCCTTGCCTTCCCTTGCCTTGCCTTGCCTTGCCTTGCCTTTGCCTTTGCCTTTGCCTTGCCTTTGCCTTTGCCTTGCCTTTGCCTTTGCCTTGCCTTTGCCTTTGCCTTGCCTTTGCCTTTTCCTTGCCTTTGCCTTTGCCTTGCCTTTGCCTTTGCCTTGCCTTTGCCTTTGCCTTGCCTTTGCCTTTGCCTTGCCTTTGCCTTTGCCTTTGCCTTGCCTTTGCCTTTGCCTTGCCTTTGCCTTTGCCTTGCCTTTGCCTTGCCTTTGCCTTTGCCTTGCCTTTGCCTTTGCCTTGCCTTTGCCTTTGCCTTGCCTTTGCCTTTGCCTTGCCTTTGCCTTTGCCTTGCCTTTGCCTTTGCCTTGCCTTTGCCTTTGCCTTGCCTTTGCCTTTGCCTTGCCTTTGCCTTTGCCTTTGCCTTGCCTTTGCCTTTGCCTTGCCTTTGCCTTTGCCTTGCCTTTGCCTTTGCCTTGCCTTTGCCTTTGCCTTGCCTTTGCCTTTGCCTTGCCTTTGCCTTTGCCTTGCCTTTGCCTTTGCCTTGCCTTTGCCTTGGCCTTGCCTTTGCCTTGGCCTTGCCTTTGCCTTGGCCTTGCCTTTGCCTTGGCCTGGCCTTTGCCTTGGCCTGGCCTTTGCCTTGGCCTTGCCTTTGCCTTGGCCTGGCCTTTGCCTTGGCCTGGCCTTTGCCTTGGCCTTGCCTTTGCCTTGGCCTTGCCTTTGCCTTGGCCTTGCCTTTGCCTTTGCCTTTGCCTTGCCTTTGCCTTTGCCTTTGCCTTTGCCTTTGCCTTGCCTTTGCCTTTGCCTTGCCTTTGCCTTTGCCTTGCCTTTGCCTTTGCCTTGCCTTTGCCTTGGCCTTGCCTTTGCCTTTGCCTTGCCTTTGCCTTTGCCTTGCCTTTGCCTTGGCCTTGCCTTTGCCTTGGCCTTGCCTTTGCCTTGACCTTGCCTTTGCCTTGGCCTTGCCTTTGCCTTGGCCTTGCCTTTGCCTTTGCCTTGCCTTTGCCTTTGCCTTTGCCTTGCCTTTGCCTTTGCCTTGCCTTTGCCTTTGCCTTGCCTTTGCCTTTGCCTTGCCTTTGCCTTTGCCTTCCCTTTGCCTTTGCCTTCCCTTTGCCTTTGCCTTGCCTTTGCCTTTGCCTTGCCTTTGCCTTTGCCTTGCCTTTGCCTTTGCCTTGCCTTTGCCTTTGCCTTCCCTTTGCCTTTGCCTTGCCTTTGCCTTTGCCTTGCCTTTGCCTTTGCCTTGCCTTTGCCTTGCAACACTCCTTTGCCTTGCAACACTCCTTTGCTCTTGCCACTGCAATCCGGTTGAGAAGGATTTCAAAGCATCTGACGAGTTTGGAAGGTGGTGGCTCTGTCAACAGGTTGTCTTGCAGCAGAGAACCTCCAGCAGCCTCATGCAAGGTCTTCCTCCCTTCATCCCTGCCCTGTGATTCCACCAGCTGCTCCAGTGCTTCCTCGGGGATGTGTTGGAGCTGCCACCGGGCCAGCTCTGGCGCTGGGCACGGGAGGCTGCTCCCTTTTATAGTGCCCCGGGGCATTGTGACCTCAGCGTTGCCGGGTGCTGGCATTGTGACGTGGGGGTGACAGAGCCCCCATGTGCAGCCCCGCCCATCCCCCCTCTGCCCAGCACCCTTTGGAGGAAGCCCTTGAGACGCTGGCCCCAATCACTCTCTGTACCTACAAGACAGGGGAGTAATCAACCTAACCATGGCCCTTTTTTGCAAAAATAGAGTCTGGATTTGTTGTCTGTCCAGCCTTATTTCCTCTCCTCTCCTCTCCTCTCCTCTCCTCTCCTCTCCTCTCCTCTCCTCTCCTCTCCTCTCCTCTCCTCTCCTCTCCTCTCCTCTCCTCTCCTCTCCTCTCCTCTCCTCTCCTCTCCTCTCCTCTCCTCTCCTCTCCTCTCCTCTCCTCTCCTCTCCTCTCCTCTCCTCTCCTCTCCTCTCTTCTCCTCTCTCGAATTTTTGCCTTGCCTTGCCTTGCCTTGCCTTGCCTTGCCTTGCCTTGCCTTTGCCTTGCCTTTGCCTTGCCTTTGCCTTGCCTTTGCCTTGCCTTTGCCTTGCCCTGCCTTGCCTTGCCTTGCCTTGCCTTGCCTTGCCTTGCCTTGCCTTGCCTTGTCTTTGCCTTGCCTTTGCCTTTGCCTTGCCTTTGCCTTTGCCTTGCCTTTGCCTTGCCTTTGCCTTTGCCTTGCCTTTGCCTTTGCCTTTGCCTTGCCTTTGCCTTTGCCTTGCCTTTGCCTTTGCCTTGCCTTTGCCTTTGCCTTGCCTTTGCCTTTGCCTTGCCTTTGCCTTTGCCTTTGCCTTGCCTTTGCCTTTGCCTTGCCTTTGCCTTTGCCTTGCCTTTGCCTTTGCCTTGCCTTTGCCTTTGCCTTGCCTTTGCCTTTGCCTTGCCTTTGCCTTTGCCTTGCCTTTGCCTTTGCCTTGCCTTTGCCTTTGCCTTGC
>NW_027043435.1:55000-72500 GCF_036013475.1 Columba livia
GCAAAAATAGAGTCTGGATTTGTTGTCTGTCCAGCCTTATTTCCTCTCCTCTCCTCTCCTCTCCTCTCCTCTCCTCTCCTCTCCTCTCCTCTCCTCTCCTCTCCTCTCCTCTCCTCTCCTCTCCTCTCCTCTCCTCTCCTCTCCTCTCCTCTCCTCTCCTCTCCTCTCCTCTCCTCTCCTCTCCTCTCCTCTCCTCTCCTCTCCTCTCCTCTCCTCTCCTCTCTTCTCCTCTCTCGACTTCTTGCCTTGCCTTGCCTTGCCTTGCCTTGCCTTGCCTTGCCTTGCCTTGCCTTGCCTTGCCTTTGCCTTGCCTTTGCCTTGCCTTTGCCTTGCCTTTGCCTTGCCTTTGCCTTGCCTTGCCTTGCCTTGCCTTGCCTTGCCTTGCCTTGCCTTGCCTTGCCTTTGCCTTGCCTTTGCCTTGCCTTTGCCTTGCCTTTGCCTTGCCTTTGCCTTGCCTTTGCCTGGCCTTTGCCTGGCCTTTGCCTGGCCTTTGCCTTGCCTTTGCCTGGCCTTGCCTTGGCCTTGCCTTGCCTTGCCTTGCCTTGCCTTGCCTTGCCTTGCCTTGCCTTGCCTTTCCCTTGCCTTTGCCTTGCCTTTGCCTGGCCTTTGCCTGGCCTTTGCCTGGCCTTTGCCTGGCCTTTGCCTGGCCTTGCCTTGGCCTTGCCTTGGCCTTGCCTTGCCTTTGCCTTGCCTTTGCCTTGCCTTTGCCTTGCCTTTGCCTTGCCTTTGCCTTGCCTTTGCCTTTGCCTTGCCTTGCCTTGCCTTGCCTTGCCTTGCCTTGCCTTGCCTTTGCCTCTGCCTTTGCCTCTGCCTTTGCCTTTGCCTTTGCCTTTGCCTTTGCCTTTGCCTTTGCCTTTGCCTTTGCCTTTGCCTTTGCCTTGCCTTTGCCTTTGCCTTGCCTTTGCCTTTGCCTTGCCTTTGCCTTTGCCTTGCCTTTGCCTTTGCCTTGCCTTTGCCCTTGCCTTGCCTTGCCTTGCCTTGCCTTGCCTTGCCTTGCCTTGCCTTTGCCTTGCCTTTGCCTTGCCTTTGCCTTGCCTTTGCCTGGCCTTTGCCTGGCCTTTGACTTGCCTTTGCCTGGCCTTGCCTTGGCCTTGCCTTGGCCTTGCCTTGGCCTTGCCTGGCCTTGCCTTGCCTTTGCCTTGCCTTGCCTTGCCTTGCCTTGCCTTGCCTTGCCTTGCCTTTGCCTCTGCCTTTGCCTCTGCCTTTGCCTTTGCCTTTGCCTTTGCCTTTGCCTTTGCCTTTGCCTTTGCCTTTGCCTTTGCCTTTGCCTTTGCCTTGCCTTTGCCTTGCCTTTGCCTTTGCCTTGCCTTTGCCTTGCCTTTGCCTTTGCCTTGCCTTTGCCTTTGCCTTGCCTTTGCCTTTGCCTTGCCTTTGCCTTTGCCTTGCCTTTGCCTTTGCCTTGCCTTTGCCTTGCCCTGCCTTTGCCTTGCAACACTCCTTTGCTCTTGCCACTGCAATCCGGTTGAGAAGGATTTCAAAGCATCTGACGAGTTTGGAAGGTGGTGGCTCTGTCAACAGGTTGTCTTGCAGCAGAGAACCTCCAGCAGCCTCATGCAAGGTCTTCCTCCCTTCATCCCTGCCCTGTGATTCCACCAGCTGCTCCAGTGCTTCCTCGGGGATGTGTTGGAGCTGCCCCCGGGCCAGCTCTGGCGCTGGGCACGGGAGGCTGCTCCCTTTTATAGTGCCCCGGGGCATTGTGACCTCAGCGTTGCCGGGTGCTGGCATTGTGACGTGGGGGTGACAGAGCCCCCATGTGCAGCCCCGCCCATCCCCCCTCTGCCCAGCACCCTTTGGAGGAAGCCCTTGAGACGCTGGCCCCAATCACTCTCTGTACCTACAAGACAGGGGAGTAATCAACCTAACCATGGCCCTTTTTTGCAAAAATAGTCTGGATTTGTTGTCTGTCCAGCCTTATTTCCTCTCCTCTCCTCTCCTCTCCTCTCCTCTCCTCTCCTCTCCTCTCCTCTCCTCTCCTCTCCTCTCCTCTCCTCTCCTCTCCTCTCCTCTCCTCTCCTCTCCTCTCCTCTCCTCTCCTCTCCTCTCCTCTCCTCTCCTCACTTCTCCTCTCTCGACTTTTTGCCTTGCCTTGCCTTGCCTTGCCTTGCCTTGCCTTGCCTTGCCTTGCCTTTGCCTTTGCCTTTGCCTTTGCCTTTGTCTTTGCCTTTGCCTTTGCCTTTGCCTTTGCCTTTGCCTTTGCCTTGCCCTTGCCTTTGCCTTGCCCTTGCCTTGCCTTGCCTTGCCTTGCCTTGCCTTGCCTTTGCCTTTGCCTTGCCTTTGCCTTTGCCTTGCCTTTGCCTTTGCCTTGCCTTTGCCTTTGCCTTGCCTTTGCCTTGCCCTGCCTTTGCCTTGCAACACTCCTTTGCTCTTGCCACTGCAATCCGGTTGAGAAGGATTTCAAAGCATCTGACGAGTTTGGATGGTGGTGGCTCTGTCAACAGGTTGTCTTGCAGCAGAGAACCTCCAGCAGCCTCATGCAAGGTCTTCCTCCCTTCATCCCTGCCCTGTGATTCCACCAGCTGCTCCAGTGCTTCCTCGGGGATGTGTTGGAGCTGCCCCCGGGCCAGCTCTGGCGCTGGGCACGGGAGGCTGCTCCCTTTTATAGTGCCCCGGGGCATTGTGACCTCAGCGTTGCCGGGTGCTGGCATTGTGACGTGGGGGTGACAGAGCCCCCATGTGCAGCCCCGCCCATCCCCCCTCTGCCCAGCACCCTTTGGAGGAAGCCCTTGAGACGCTGGCCCCAATCACTCTCTGTACCTACAAGACAGGGGAGTAATCAACCTAACCATGGCCCTTTTTTGCAAAAATAGTCTGGATTTGTTGTCTGTCCAGCCTTATTTCCTCTCCTCTCCTCTCCTCTCCTCTCCTCTCCTCTCCTCTCCTCTCCTCTCCTCTCCTCTCCTCTCCTCTCCTCTCCTCTCCTCTCCTCTCCTCTCCTCTCCTCTCCTCTCCTCTCCTCTCCTCTCCTCTCCTCTCCTCTCCTCTCCTCTCCTCTCCTCTCCTCTCCTCTCCTCTCCTCACTTCTCCTCACTTCTCCTCTCTCGACTTTTTGCCTTGCCTTGCCTTGCCTTGCCTTGCCTTGCCTTGCCTTGCCTTGCCTTGCCTTGCCTTGCCTTGCCTTGCCGTGCCTTGCCGTGCCTTGCCTTGCCGTGCATTGCCTTGCCGTGCCTTGCCTTGCCTTGCCTTGCCTTGCCTTGCCTTGCCTTTGCCTTGCCTTTGCCTTGCCTTTGCCTTGCCCTTGCCTTGCCTTGCCTTGCCTTGCCTTGCCTTTGCCTTGCCTTGCCTTTGCCTTTGCCTTGCCTTTGCCTTGCCTTGCCTTTGCCTTGCAACACTCCTTTGCTCTTGCCACTGCAATCCGGTTGAGAAGGATTTCAAAGCATCTGACGAGTTTGGAAGGTGGTGGCTCTGTCAACAGGTTGTCTTGCAGCAGAGAACCTCCAGCAGCCTCATGCAAGGTCTTCCTCCCTTCATCCCTGCCCTGTGATTCCACCAGCTGCTCCAGTGCTTCCTCGGGGATGTGTTGGAGCTGCCCCCGGGCCAGCTCTGGCGCTGGGCACGGGAGGCTGCTCCCTTTTATAGTGCCCCGGGGCATTGTGACCTCAGCGTTGCCGGGTGCTGGCATTGTGACGTGGGGGTGACAGAGCCCCCATGTGCAGCCCCGCCCATCCCCCCTCTGCCCAGCACCCTTTCGAGGAAGCTCTTGAGACGCTGGCCCCCATACACTCTCGGTACCTACAAGACAGGGGAGTAATCAACCTAACCATGGCCCTTTTTTGCAAAAATAGAGTCTGGATTTGTTGTCTGTCCAGCCTTATTTCCTCTCCTCTCCTCTCCTCTCCTCTCCTCTCCTCTCCTCTCCTCTCCTCTCCTCTCCTCTCCTCTCCTCTCCTCTCCTCTCCTCTCCTCTCCTCTCCTCTCCTCTCCTCTCCTCTCCTCTCCTCTCCTCTCCTCTCCTCTCCTCTCCTCTCCTCTCCTCTCCTCTCTTCTCCTCTCTCGACTTCTTGCCTTGCCTTGCCTTGCCTTGCCTTGCCTTGCCTTGCCTTGCCTTGCCTTGCCTTGCCTTTGCCTTGCCTTTGCCTTGCCTTTGCCTTGCCTTTGCCTTGCCTTTGCCTTGCCTTGCCTTGCCTTGCCTTGCCTTGCCTTGCCTTGCCTTGCCTTGCCTTTGCCTTGCCTTTGCCTTGCCTTTGCCTTGCCTTTGCCTTGCCTTTGCCTGGCCTTTGCCTGGCCTTTGCCTGGCCTTTGCCTGGCCTTTGCCTGGCCTTTGCCTTGCCTTTGCCTGGCCTTGCCTTGGCCTTGCCTTGCCTTGCCTTGCCTTGCCTTGCCTTGCCTTGCCTTGCCTTGCCTTTCCCTTGCCTTTGCCTTGCCTTTGCCTGGCCTTTGCCTGGCCTTTGCCTGGCCTTTGCCTGGCCTTTGCCTGGCCTTGCCTTGGCCTTGCCTTGGCCTTGCCTTGCCTTTGCCTTGCCTTTGCCTTGCCTTTGCCTTGCCTTTGCCTTGCCTTTGCCTTGCCTTTGCCTTTGCCTTGCCTTGCCTTGCCTTGCCTTGCCTTGCCTTGCCTTGCCTTTGCCTCTGCCTTTGCCTCTGCCTTTGCCTTTGCCTTTGCCTTTGCCTTTGCCTTTGCCTTTGCCTTTGCCTTTGCCTTTGCCTTTGCCTTGCCTTTGCCTTTGCCTTGCCTTTGCCTTTGCCTTGCCTTTGCCTTTGCCTTGCCTTTGCCTTTGCCTTGCCTTTGCCTTTGCCTTGCCTTGCCTTGCCTTGCCTTGCCTTGCCTTGCCTTGCCTTGCCTTGCCTTGCCTTTGCCTTGCCTTTGCCTTGCCTTTGCCTTGCCTTTGCCTGGCCTTTGCCTGGCCTTTGACTTGCCTTTGCCTGGCCTTGCCTTGGCCTTGCCTTGGCCTTGCCTTGGCCTTGCCTGGCCTTGCCTTGCCTTTGCCTTGCCTTGCCTTGCCTTGCCTTGCCTTGCCTTGCCTTGCCTTTGCCTCTGCCTTTGCCTCTGCCTTTGCCTTTGCCTTTGCCTTTGCCTTTGCCTTTGCCTTTGCCTTTGCCTTTGCCTTTGCCTTTGCCTTTGCCTTGCCTTTGCCTTGCCTTTGCCTTTGCCTTGCCTTTGCCTTGCCTTTGCCTTTGCCTTGCCTTTGCCTTTGCCTTGCCTTTGCCTTTGCCTTGCCTTTGCCTTTGCCTTGCCTTTGCCTTTGCCTTGCCTTTGCCTTGCCCTGCCTTTGCCTTGCAACACTCCTTTGCTCTTGCCACTGCAATCCGGTTGAGAAGGATTTCAAAGCATCTGACGAGTTTGGAAGGTGGTGGCTCTGTCAACAGGTTGTCTTGCAGCAGAGAACCTCCAGCAGCCTCATGCAAGGTCTTCCTCCCTTCATCCCTGCCCTGTGATTCCACCAGCTGCTCCAGTGCTTCCTCGGGGATGTGTTGGAGCTGCCCCCGGGCCAGCTCTGGCGCTGGGCACGGGAGGCTGCTCCCTTTTATAGTGCCCCGGGGCATTGTGACCTCAGCGTTGCCGGGTGCTGGCATTGTGACGTGGGGGTGACAGAGCCCCCATGTGCAGCCCCGCCCATCCCCCCTCTGCCCAGCACCCTTTGGAGGAAGCCCTTGAGACGCTGGCCCCAATCACTCTCTGTACCTACAAGACAGGGGAGTAATCAACCTAACCATGGCCCTTTTTTGCAAAAATAGTCTGGATTTGTTGTCTGTCCAGCCTTATTTCCTCTCCTCTCCTCTCCTCTCCTCTCCTCTCCTCTCCTCTCCTCTCCTCTCCTCTCCTCTCCTCTCCTCTCCTCTCCTCTCCTCTCCTCTCCTCTCCTCTCCTCTCCTCTCCTCTCCTCTCCTCTCCTCTCCTCTCCTCACTTCTCCTCTCTCGACTTTTTGCCTTGCCTTGCCTTGCCTTGCCTTGCCTTGCCTTGCCTTGCCTTGCCTTTGCCTTTGCCTTTGCCTTTGCCTTTGTCTTTGCCTTTGCCTTTGCCTTTGCCTTTGCCTTTGCCTTTGCCTTGCCCTTGCCTTTGCCTTGCCCTTGCCTTGCCTTGCCTTGCCTTGCCTTGCCTTGCCTTTGCCTTTGCCTTGCCTTTGCCTTTGCCTTGCCTTTGCCTTTGCCTTGCCTTTGCCTTTGCCTTGCCTTTGCCTTGCCCTGCCTTTGCCTTGCAACACTCCTTTGCTCTTGCCACTGCAATCCGGTTGAGAAGGATTTCAAAGCATCTGACGAGTTTGGATGGTGGTGGCTCTGTCAACAGGTTGTCTTGCAGCAGAGAACCTCCAGCAGCCTCATGCAAGGTCTTCCTCCCTTCATCCCTGCCCTGTGATTCCACCAGCTGCTCCAGTGCTTCCTCGGGGATGTGTTGGAGCTGCCCCCGGGCCAGCTCTGGCGCTGGGCACGGGAGGCTGCTCCCTTTTATAGTGCCCCGGGGCATTGTGACCTCAGCGTTGCCGGGTGCTGGCATTGTGACGTGGGGGTGACAGAGCCCCCATGTGCAGCCCCGCCCATCCCCCCTCTGCCCAGCACCCTTTGGAGGAAGCCCTTGAGACGCTGGCCCCAATCACTCTCTGTACCTACAAGACAGGGGAGTAATCAACCTAACCATGGCCCTTTTTTGCAAAAATAGTCTGGATTTGTTGTCTGTCCAGCCTTATTTCCTCTCCTCTCCTCTCCTCTCCTCTCCTCTCCTCTCCTCTCCTCTCCTCTCCTCTCCTCTCCTCTCCTCTCCTCTCCTCTCCTCTCCTCTCCTCTCCTCTCCTCTCCTCTCCTCTCCTCTCCTCTCCTCTCCTCTCCTCTCCTCTCCTCTCCTCTCCTCTCCTCTCCTCTCCTCTCCTCTCCTCTCCTCACTTCTCCTCTCTCGACTTTTTGCCTTGCCTTGCCTTGCCTTGCCTTGCCTTGCCTTGCCTTGCTTGCCTTGCCTTTGCCTTTGCCTTTGCCTTTGCCTTTGTCTTTGCCTTTGCCTTTGCCTTTGCCTTTGCCTTTGCCTTTGCCTTTGCCTTGCCCTTGCCTTTGCCTTGCCCTTGCCTTGCCTTGCCTTGCCTTGCCTTGCCTTGCCTTGCCTTTGCCTTTGCCTTGCCTTTGCCTTTGCCTTGCCTTTGCCTTTGCCTTGCCTTTGCCTTTGCCTTGCCTTTGCCTTGCCCTGCCTTTGCCTTGCAACACTCCTTTGCTCTTGCCACTGCAATCCGGTTGAGAAGGATTTCAAAGCATCTGACGAGTTTGGATGGTGGTGGCTCTGTCAACAGGTTGTCTTGCAGCAGAGAACCTCCAGCAGCCTCATGCAAGGTCTTCCTCCCTTCATCCCTGCCCTGTGATTCCACCAGCTGCTCCAGTGCTTCCTCGGGGATGTGTTGGAGCTGCCCCCGGGCCAGCTCTGGCGCTGGGCACGGGAGGCTGCTCCCTTTTATAGTGCCCCGGGGCATTGTGACCTCAGCGTTGCCGGGTGCTGGCATTGTGACGTGGGGGTGACAGAGCCCCCATGTGCAGCCCCGCCCATCCCCCCTCTGCCCAGCACCCTTTGGAGGAAGCCCTTGAGACGCTGGCCCCAATCACTCTCTGTACCTACAAGACAGGGGAGTAATCAACCTAACCATGGCCCTTTTTTGCAAAAATAGTCTGGATTTGTTGTCTGTCCAGCCTTATTTCCTCTCCTCTCCTCTCCTCTCCTCTCCTCTCCTCTCCTCTCCTCTCCTCTCCTCTCCTCTCCTCTCCTCTCCTCTCCTCTCCTCTCCTCTCCTCTCCTCTCCTCTCCTCTCCTCTCCTCTCCTCTCCTCTCCTCTCCTCTCCTCTCCTCTCCTCTCCTCTCCTCTCCTCTCCTCTCCTCTCCTCTCCTCTCCTCACTTCTCCTCACTTCTCCTCTCTCGACTTTTTGCCTTGCCTTGCCTTGCCTTGCCTTGCCTTGCCTTGCCTTGCCTTGCCTTGCCTTGCCTTGCCTTGCCTTGCCGTGCCTTGCCGTGCCTTGCCTTGCCGTGCATTGCCTTGCCTTGCCTTGCCTTGCCTTGCCTTGCCTTGCCTTGCCTTGCCTTTGCCTTGCCTTTGCCTTGCCTTTGCCTTGCCCTTGCCTTGCCTTGCCTTGCCTTGCCTTGCCTTTGCCTTGCCTTGCCTTTGCCTTTGCCTTGCCTTTGCCTTGCCTTGCCTTTGCCTTGCAACACTCCTTTGCTCTTGCCACTGCAATCCGGTTGAGAAGGATTTCAAAGCATCTGACGAGTTTGGAAGGTGGTGGCTCTGTCAACAGGTTGTCTTGCAGCAGAGAACCTCCAGCAGCCTCATGCAAGGTCTTCCTCCCTTCATCCCTGCCCTGTGATTCCACCAGCTGCTCCAGTGCTTCCTCGGGGATGTGTTGGAGCTGCCCCCGGGCCAGCTCTGGCGCTGGGCACGGGAGGCTGCTCCCTTTTATAGTGCCCCGGGGCATTGTGACCTCAGCGTTGCCGGGTGCTGGCATTGTGACGTGGGGGTGACAGAGCCCCCATGTGCAGCCCCGCCCATCCCCCCTCTGCCCAGCACCCTTTCGAGGAAGCTCTTGAGACGCTGGCCCCCATACACTCTCGGTACCTACAAGACAGGGGAGTAATCAACCTAACCATGGCCCTTTTTTGCAAAAATAGAGTCTGGATTTGTTGTCTGTCCAGCCTTATTTCCTCTCCTCTCCTCTCCTCTCCTCTCCTCTCCTCTCCTCTCCTCTCCTCTCCTCTCCTCTCCTCTCCTCTCCTCTCCTCTCCTCTCCTCTCCTCTCCTCTCCTCTCCTCTCCTCTCCTCTCCTCTCCTCTCCTCTCCTCTCCTCTCCTCTCCTCTCCTCTCCTCTCCTCTCCTCTCCTCTCCTCTCCTCTCCTCTCCTCTCCTCTCCTCTCCTCTCCTCTCCTCTCCTCTCCTCTCCTCTCCTCTCCTCTCCTCTCCTCTCCTCTCTTGACTTTTTGCCTTGCCTTGCCTTGCCTTGCCTTGCCTTGCCTTGCCTTGCCTTGCCTTGCATTGCCTTTGCCTTTGCCTTTGCCTTTGCCTTTGCCTTTGCCTTTGCCTTTGCCTTCACCTTTGCCTTTGCCTTTGCCTTTGCCTTTGTCTTTGCCTTTGCCTTTTCCTTTGCCTTTGCCTTGCCCTTGCCTTTGCCTTGCCCTTGCCTTGCCTTGCCTTGCCTTGCCTTGCCTTGCCTTGCATTGCCTTGCCGTGCCGTGCCGTGCCGTGCCGTGCCTTGCCGTGCCGTGCCTTGCCGTGCCTTGCCTTGCCTTGCCTTGCCTTGCCGTGCCTTTGCCTTGCCTTGCCTTTGCCTTGCCTTTGCCTTGCCTTTGCCTTGCCTTTGCCTTGCCTTTGCCTTGCCCTTGCCTTGCCCTTGCCTTGCCTTGCCTTGCCTTGCCTTGCCTTTGCCTTGCCTTTGCCTTGCCTTGCCTTTGCCTTTGCCTTGCCTTTGCCTTGCCTTGCCTTTGCCTTGCAACACTCCTTTGCTCTTGCCACTGCAATCCGGTTGAGAAGGATTTCAAAGCATCTGACGAGTTTGGAAGGTGGTGGCTCTGTCAACACGTTGTCTTGCAGCAGAGAACCTCCAGCAGCCTCATGCAAGGTCTTCCTCCCTTCATCCCTGCCCTGTGATTCCACCACCTGCTCCAGTGCTTCCTCGGGGATGTGTTGGAGCTGCCCCCGGGCCAGCTCTGGCGCTGGGCACGGAAGGCTGCTCCCTTTTATAGTGCCCCGGGTCATTGTGACCTCAGCGTTGCCGGGTGCTGGCATTGTGACGTGGGGGTGACAGAGCCCCCATGTGCAGCCCCGCCCATCCCCCCTCTGCCCAGCACCCTTTGGAGGAAGCCCTTGAGACGCTGGCCCCAATCACTCTCTGTACCTACAAGACAGGGGAGTAATCAACCTAACCATGGCCCTTTTTTGCAAAAATAGAGTCTGGATTTGTTGTCTGTCCAGCCTTATTTCCTCTCCTCTCCTCTCCTCTCCTCTCCTCTCCTCTCCTCTCCTCTCCTCTCCTCTCCTCTCCTCTCCTCTCCTCTCCTCTCCTCTCCTCTCCTCTCCTCTCCTCTCCTCTCCTCTCCTCACTTCTCCTCTCTCGACTTTTTGCCTTGCCTTGCCATGCCTTGCCTTGCCTTGCCTTGCCTTGCCTTGCCTTGCCGTGCCTTGCCGTGCCTTGCCTTGCCTTGCCTTGCCTTGCCTTGCCTTGCCTTGCCTTGCATTGCCTTTGCCTTGCCTTTCCCTTGCCTTTGCCTTGCCTTTGCCTTGCCCTTGCCTTGCCTTTGCCTTGCCCTTGCCTTGCCTTGCCTTGCCTTGCCTTGCCTTTGCCTTGCCTTTGCCTTGCAACACTCCTTTGCTCTTGCCACTGCAATCCGGTTGAGAAGGATTTCAAAGCATCTGACGAGTTTGGAAGGTGGTGGCTCTGTCAACAGGTTGTCTTGCAGCAGAGAACCTCCAGCAGCCTCATGCAAGGTCTTCCTCCCTTCATCCCTGCCCTGTGATTCCACCAGCTGGTCCAGTGCTTCCTCGGGTATGTGTTGGAGCTTCCCCCGGGCCAGCTCTGGCGCTTGGCACGGGAGGCTGCTCCCTTTTATAGTGCCCCGGGGCATTGTGACCTCAGCGTTGCCGGGTGCTGGCATTGTGACGTGGGGGTGACAGAGCCCCCATGTGCAGCCCCGCCCATCCCCCCTCTGCGCAGCACACTTTGGAGGAAGCCCTTGAGACGCTGACCCCCAATCACTCTCTGTACCTACAAGACAGGGGAGTAATCAACCTAACCATGGCCCTTTTTTGCAAAAATAGTCTGGATTTGTTGTCTGTCCAGCCTTATTTCCTCTCCTCTCCTCTCCTCTCCTCTCCTCTCCTCTTCTCTCCTCTCCTCTCCTCTCCTCTCCTCTCCTCTCCTCTCCTCTCCTCTCCTCTCCTCTCCTCTCCTCTCCTCTCCTCTCCTCTCCTCTCCTCTCCTCTCCTCTCCTCTCCTCTCCTCTCCTCTCCTCTCCTCTCCTCTCCTCTCCTCTCCTCTCCTCACTTCTCCTCTCTCCACTTTTTCCCTTTTCTTCTCTCCCCATAGTGAGTCAAATAACAAAAAGAATATTTGCCTGAAAGGACAGTGGAATTTCAGCTCCAAAACCACTTTCAAGGACACACAACAAAATGGATACATCTGTTTCTTTTTTTAATTTATTTTATTTCATTTTATTTAGTCTTATTTTTTTTTAGTTTTGATTTCTTTTGTTGCCCTCTCCTCTCTTCTCCTTTCTTCTCCTTCTTCTGTGGTCTTGCCTTTGCCTTGCCTTGCCTTGCCTTGCCTTGCCTTGCCTTGCCTTGCTTTTGCCATGGCTTTGCCTTTGCCTTTGCCTTTGCCTTTGCCTTTGCCTTTGCCTTTGCCTTGCCTTTGCCTTTGCCTTTGCCTTTGCCTTTGCCTTGCCTTTGTCTTTGCCTTTGCCTTTGCCTTTGCCTTTGCCTTTGCCTTTGCCTTTGCCTTTGCCTTTGCCTTTGCCTTTGCCTTTGCCTTTGCCTTGCAACACTCCTTTGCTCTTGCCACTGCAATCCGGTTGAGAAGGATTTCAAAGCATCCGATGAGTTTGGAAGGTCTGTCAACAGGTTGTCTTGCAGCAGAGAACCTCCAGCAGCCTCATGCAAGGTCTTCCTCCCTTCATCCCTGCCCTGTGATTCCACCAGCTGCTCCAGTGCTTCCTCGGGGATGTGTTGGAGCTGCCCCCGGGCCAGCTCTGGCGCTGGGCACGGGAGGCTGCTCCCTTTTATAGTGCCCCGGGGCATTGTGACCTCAGCGTTGCCGGGTGCTGGCATTGTGACGTGGGGGTGACAGAGCCCCCATGTGCAGCCCCGCCCATCCCCCCTCTGCCCAGCACCCTTTGGAGGAAGCCCTTGAGCCGATGGCCCCCAATCACTCTCTGTACCTACAAGACAGGGGAGTAATCAACCTAACCATGGCCCTTTTTGGCAAAAATAGAGTCTGGATTTGTTGTCTGTCCAGCCTATATTTCATCTCCTCTCCTCTCCTCTCCTCTCCTCTCCTCTCCTCTCCTCTCCTCTCCTCTCCTCTCCTCTCCTCTCCTCTCCTCTCCTCTCCTCTCCTCTCCTCTCCTCTCCTCTCCTCTCCTCTCCTCTCCTCTCCTCTCCTCTCCTCTCCTCTCCTCTCCTCTCCTCACTTCTCCTCTCTCCACTTTTTGCCTTGCCTTGCCTTGCCTTGCCTTGCCTTGCCTTGCCTTGCCTTGCCTTGCCTTGCCTTGCCTTGCCTTTGCCTTGCCTTGCCTTGCCTTTGCCTTGCCTTTGCCTTGCCTTTGCCTTGCCTTTGCCTTGCCCTTGCCTTGCCTTGCCTTTGCCTTGCCTTTGCCTTGCCTTGCCTTTGCCTTTGCCTTGCCTTTGCCTTGCCCTGCCTTTGCCTTGCAACACTCCTTTGCTCTTGCCACTGCAATCCGGTTGAGAAGGATTTCAAAGCATCTGACGAGTTTGGAAGGTGGTGGCTCTGTCAACAGGTTGTCTTGCAGCAGAGAACCTCCAGCAGCCTCATGCAAGGTCTTCCTCCCTTCATCCCTGCCCTGTGATTCCACCAGCTGCTCCAGTGCTTCCTCGGGGATGTGTTGGAGCTGCCCCCGGGCCAGCTCTGGCGCTTGGCACGGGAGGCTGCTCCCTTTTATAGTGCCCCGGGGCATTGTGACCTCAGCGTTGCCGGGTGCTGGCATTGTGACGTGGGGGTGACAGAGCCCCCATGTGCAGCCCCGCCCATCCCCCCTCTGCGCAGCACCCTTTGGAGGAAGCCCTTGAGACGCTGGCCCCCAATCACTCTCTGTACCTCAAGACAGGGGAGTAATCAACCTAACCATGGCCCTTTTTTGCAAAAATAGTCTGGATTTGTTGTCTGTCCAGCCTTATTTCCTCTCCTCTCCTCTCCTCTCCTCTCCTCTCCTCTCCTCTCCTCTCCTCTCCTCTCCTCTCCTCTCCTCTCCTCTCCTCTCCTCTCCTCTCCTCTCCTCTCCTCTCCTCTCCTCTCCTCTCCTCACTTCTCCTCTCTCGACTTTTTGCCTTGCCTTGCCTTGCCTTGCCTTGCCTTGCCTTGCCTTGCCTTGCCTTGCCTTGCCTTGCCTTGCCTTGCCTTGCCTTTGCCTTGCCTTTGCCTTGCCTTTGCCTTGCCTTTGCCTTGCCTTTGCCTTGCCTTTGCCTTGCCCTTGCCTTGCCTTTGCCTTGCCTTTCCTTTGGCTTTGCCTTGCCTTTGCCTTTGCCTTGCCTTTGCCTTGCCCTGCCTTTGCCTTGCAACACTCCTTTGCTCTTGCCACTGCAATCCGGTTGAGAAGGATTTCAAAGCATCTGACGAGTTTGGAAGGTGGTGGCTCTGTCAACAGGTTGTCTTGCAGCAGAGAACCTCCAGCAGCCTCATGCAAGGTCTTCCTCCCTTCATCCCTGCCCTGTGATTCCACCAGCTGCTCCAGTGCTTCCTCGGGGATGTGTTGGAGCTGCCCCCGGGCCAGCTCTGGCGCTGGGCACGGGAGGCTGCTCCCTTTTATAGTGCCCCGGGGCATTGTGACCTCAGCGTTGCCGGGTGCTGGCATTGTGACGTGGGGGTGACAGAGCCCCCATGTGCAGCCCCGCCCATCCCCCCTCTGCCCAGCACCCTTTGGAGGAAGCCCTTGAGCCGATGGCCCCCAATCACTCTCTGTACCTACAAGACAGGGGAGTAATCAACCTAACCATGGCCCCTTTTTGGCAAAATAGAGTCTGGATTTGTTGTCTGTCCAGCCTATATTTCATCTCCTCTCCTCTCCTCTCCTCTCCTCTCCTCTCCTCTCCTCTCCTCTCCTCTCCTCTCCTCTCCTCTCCTCTCCTCTCCTCTCCTCTCCTCTCCTCTCCTCTCCTCTCCTCTCCTCTCCTCTCCTCTCCTCTCCTCTCCTCTCCTCTCCTCTCCTCTCCTCTCCTCTCCTCTCCTCTCCTCTCCTCTCCTCTCCTCCTCTCTCCTCTCCTCTCCTCTCCTCTCCTCTCCTCTCCTCTCCTCTCCTCTCCTCTCCTCTCCTCTCCTCTCCTCTCCTCTCCTCTCCCTCTCCTCTCCTCTCCTCTCCTCTCCTCTCCTCTCCTCTCCTCTCCTCTCCTCTCCTCTCTCTCTCCTCTCCTCTCCTCTCCTCTCCTCTCCTCACTTCTCCTCTCTCCACTTTTTGCCTTGCCTTGCCTTGCCTTGCCTTGCCTTGCCTTGCCTTGCCTTGCCTTGCCTTGCCTTGCCTTGCCTTTGCCTTGCCTTGCCTTGCCTTTGCCTTGCCTTTGCCTTGCCTTTGCCTTGCCTTTGCCTTGCCCTTGCCTTGCCTTGCCTTTGCCTTGCCTTTGCCTTGCCTTGCCTTTGCCTTTGCCTTGCCTTTGCCTTGCCCTGCCTTTGCCTTGCAACACTCCTTTGCTCTTGCCACTGCAATCCGGTTGAGAAGGATTTCAAAGCATCTGACGAGTTTGGAAGGTGGTGGCTCTGTCAACAGGTTGTCTTGCAGCAGAGAACCTCCAGCAGCCTCATGCAAGGTCTTCCTCCCTTCATCCTGCCCTGTGATTCCACCAGCTGCTCCAGTGCTTCCTCGGGGATGTGTTGGAGCTGCCCCCGGGCCAGCTCTGGCGCTTGGCACGGGAGGCTGCTCCCTTTTATAGTGCCCCAACTGCCCCGGGGCATTGTGACCTCAGCGTTGCCGGGTGCTGGCATTGTGACGTGGGGACAGAGCCCCCCATGTGCAGCCCCGCCCATCCCCCCTCTGCGCAGCACCCTTTGGAGGAGCCCTTGAGACGCTGCCCCCACACACCTCTCTCGTACACTCAAGACAGGGGAGAAACTAATCAACCTAACCATGGCCCTTTTTTGCAAAATAGTCTGGATTTGTTGTCCCAGCCTTATTTCCTCTCCTCTCTCTCCTCTCCTCTCCTCTCCTCTCCTCTCCTCTCCCCTCTCCTCTCCTCTCCTCTCCTCTCCCTCTCCTCACTCCTCTCCTCTCCTCTCCTCTCCTCTCCTCTCCTCTCCCTCCTCTCCTCTCCTCTCCTCTCCTCTCCTCTCCTCTCCTCTCCTCTCTTCCTCTCCTCACTTCTCCTCTCTCGACTTTTTGCCTTGCCTTGCCTTGCTTGCCTTGCCTTGCCTTGCCTTGCCTTGCCTTGCCTTGCTTGCCTTGCCCTTTGCCTTGCCTTGCCTTGCTTTGCCTTGCCTTTGCCTTGCCTTTGCCTTGCCTTTGCCTTGCCTTTGCCTTGCCCTTGCCTTGCCTTTGCCTTGCCTTTCCTTTGGCTTTGCCTTGCCTTTGCCTTTGCCTTGCCTTTGCCTTGCCCTGCCTTTGCCTTGCAACCCTCCTTTGCTCTTGCCACTGCAATCCGGTTGAGAAGGATTTCAAAGCATCTGACGAGTTTGGAAGGTGGTGGCTCTGTCAACAGGTTGTCTTGCAGCAGAGAACCTCCAGCAGCCTCATGCAAGGTCTTCCTCCCTTCATCCCTGCCCTGTGATTCCACCAGCTGCTCCAGTGCTTTCCTCGGGGGATGTGTTGGAGCTGCCCCCGGGCCAGCTCTGGCGCTGGGCACGGGAGGCTGCTCCCTTTTATAGTGCCCCGGGGCATTGTGACCTCAGCGTTGCCGGGTGCTGGCATTGTGACGTGGGGGTGACAGAGCCCCCATGTGCAGCCCCGCCCATCCCCCCTCTTCCCAGCACCCTTTGGAGGAAGCCCTTGAGACGCTGGCCCCAATCACTCTCTGTACCTACAAGACAGGGGAGTAATCAACCTAACCATGGCCCTTTTTTGCAAAAATAGTCTGGATTTGTTGTCTGTCCAGCCTTATTTCCTCTCCTCTCCTCTCCTCTCCTCCTCTCCTCTCCTCTCCTCTCCTCTCCTCTCCTCTCCTCTCCTCTCCTCTCCTCTCCTTCCTCTCTCTCCTCTCCTCTCCTCTCCTCTCCTCTCCTCTCCTCTCCTCTCCCTCTCCTCTCCTCTCCTCTCCTCTCCTCTCCTCTCCTCTCCTCTCTCTCCTCTCCTCTCCTCTCCTCTCCTCTCCTCTCCTCTCCTCTCCTCTCCTCTCCTCTCCTCTCCTCTCCTCTCCTCTCCTCTCCTCTCCTCTCCTCTCCTCTCCTCTCCTCTCCTCTCTCTCCTCTCCTCTCCTCTCCTCTCCTCTCCTCTCCTCTCCTCTCCTCTCCTCTCCTCTCCTCTCCTCTCCTCTCCTCTCCTCTCCTCACTTCTCCTCTTCTCAGACTCTTTTGCCTTGCCTTGCCTTGCCTTGCCTTGCCTTGCCTTGCCTTGCCTTGCCTTGCCTTGCCTGCCTTGCCCTTCCCCTTGCCCTTGCCCTTGCCCTTGCCTTGCCTTGCCTTGCTTTGCCTTGCCTGCCCTTGCCCTTGCCCTTGCCCTTGCCTTGCCCTTGCCTTGCCCTTGCCCTTGCCTTGCCTTGCCTTGCCCTTGCCGTTGCCCTTGCCCTTGCCTTGCCCTTGCCCTTGCCCTTGCCTTGCCTTGCCTTGCCTTGCCTTGCCTTGCCTTGCCTTGCCTTTGCCTTTGCCTTTGCCTTTGCCTTTGCCTTTGCCTTTGCCTTTGCCTTTGCCTTGCCTTGCCTTGCTTGCCTTGCCTTGCCTTTGCCTTTGCCTTTGCCTTTGCCTTTGCCTTGCCTTTGCCTTGCCTTTGCCTTGCCCTGCCTTTGCCTTGCAACACTCCTTTGCTCTTGCCACTGCAATCCGGTTGAGAAGGATTTCAAAGCATCTGACGAGTTTGGAAGGTGGTGGCTCTGTCAACAGGTTGTCTTGCAGCAGAGAACCTCCAGCAGCCTCATGCAAGGTCTTCCTCCCCTTCATCCCTGCCCTGTGATTCCACCAGCTGCTCCAGTGCTTCCTCGGGATGTGTTGGAGCTGCCCCCCGGGCCAGCTCTGGCGCTGGGCACGGGAGGCTGCTCCCTTTTATAGTGCCCGGGGCATTGTGACCTCAGCTTTGCCGGGTGCTGGCATTGTGACGTGGGGGTGACAGAGCCCCCATGTGCAGCCCCGCCCATCCCCCCTCTGCCCAGCACCCTTTGGAGGAAGCCCTTGAGACGCTGGCCCCAATCACTCTCTGTACCTACAAGACAGGGGAGTAATCAACCTAACCATGGCCCTTTTTTGCAAAAATAGTCTGGATTTGTTGTCTGTCCCAGCCTTATTTCCTCTCCTCTCCTCTCCTCTCCTCCCTCCTCCTCCTCTCCTCTCCTCTCCTCTCCTCTCCTCTCCTCTCCTCTCCTCTCCTCTCCTCTCCTCTCCTCTCCTCTCCTCTCCTCTCCTCTCCTCTCCTCTCCTCTCCTCTCCTCTCCTCTCCTCTCCTCTCCTCACTTCTCCTCTCTCGACTTTTTGCCTTGCCTTGCCTTGCCTTGCCTTGCCTTGCCTTGCCTTGCCTTGCTTGCCTCGCCTTGCCTTTCCTTGCCTTGCCTTGCCTTGCCTTGCCTTGCCTTGGCTTGCCTGCCCTTGCACATTGCCCTTGCCCTTGCCCTTGCCCTTGCCTTGCCTTGCCTTGCCTGCCCTTGCCCTTGCCCTTGCCCTTGCCTTGCCCTTGCCTTGCCCTTGCCCTTGCCTTGCCTTGCCTTGCCCTTGCCGTTGCCCTTGCCCTTGCCTTGCCCTTGCCCTTGCCTTGC
>NW_027043435.1:77500-103377 GCF_036013475.1 Columba livia
TGCAGCAGAGAACCTCCAGCAGCCTCATGCAAGGTCTTCCTCCCTTCATCCCTGCCCTGTGATTCCACCAGCTGCTCCAGTGCTTCCTCGGGGATGTGTTGGAGCTGCCCCCGGGCCAGCTCTGGCACTGGGCACGGGAGGCTGCTCCCTTTTATAGTGCCCCGGGGCATTGTGACCTCAGCGTTGCCGGGTGCTGGCATTGTGACGTGGGGGTGACAGAGCCCCCATGTGCAGCCCCGCCCATCCCCCCCTCTGCCCAGCACCCTTTGGAGGAAGGCCTTGAGACGCTGGCCCCAATCACTCTCTGTACCTAAAAGACAGGGGGAGTAATCAACCTAACCATGGCCCTTTTTTGCAAAAATAGTCTGGATTTGTTGTCTGTCCAGCTTATTTCCTCTCCTCTCCTCTCCTCTCCTCTCCTCTCCTCTCCTCTCCTCTCCTCTCCTCTCCTCTCCTCTCCTCTCCTCTCCTCTCCTCTCCTCTCCTCTCCTCTCCTCTCCTCACTTCTCCTCTCTCGACTTTTTGCCTTGCCTTGCCTTGCCTTGCCTTGCCTTGCCTTGCCTTGCCTTGCCTTGCCTTGCTTTGCCTTGCCTTTGCCTTGCCTTTGCCTTGCCTTTGCCTTGCCCTTGCCTTGCCTTGCCTTGCCTTGCCTTTGCCTTGCCTTGCCTTTGCCTTTGCCTTGCCTTTGCCTTGCCCTGCCTTTGCCTTGCAACACTCCTTTGCTCTTGCCACTGCAATCCGGTTGAGAAGGATTTCAAAGCATCTGACGAGTTTGGAGGTGGTGGCTCTGTCAACAGGTTGTCTTGCAGCAGAGAACCTCCAGCAGCCTCATGCAAGGTCTTCCTCCCTTCATCCCTGCCCTGTGATTCCACCAGCTGCTCCAGTGCTTCCTCGGGGATGTGTTGGAGCTGCCCCGGGCCAGCTCTGGCGCTGGGCACGGGAGGCTGCTCCCTTTTATAGTGCCCCGGGGCATTGTGACCTCAGCGTTGCCGGGTGCTGGCATTGTGACGTGGGGGTGACAGAGCCCCATGTGCAGCCCCGCCCATCCCCCCTCTTCCCAGCACCCTTTGGAGGAAGCCCTTGAGACGCTGGCCCCAATCACTCTCTGTACCTACAAGACAGGGGAGTAATCAACCTAACCATGGCCCTTTTTTGCAAAAATAGTCTGGATTTGTTGTCTGTCCAGCCTTATTTCCTCTCCTCTCCTCTCCTCTCCTCTCCTCTCCTCTCCTCTCCTCTCCTCTCCTCTCCTCTCCTCTCTCTCCTCTCCTCTCCTCTCCTCTCCTCTTCCTCTCCTCTCCTCTCCTCTCCTCTCCTCTCCTCTCTCTCCTCTCCTCTCCTCTCCTCTCCTCTCCTCTCCTCTCCTCTCCTCTCCTCTCCTCTCCTTCCTCTCCTCTCCTCTCCTCTCCTCTCCTCTCCTCTCTCTCCTCTCCTCTCCTCTCTTGACTTTTTGCCTTGCCTTGCCTTGCCTTGCCTTGCCTTGCCTTGCCTTGCCTTGCCTTGCCTTGCTTTGCCTTGCCTTTGCCTTGCCTTTTCCTTGCCCTTGCCTTGCCTTGCCTTGCCTTGCCTTGCCTTTGCCTTGCCTTGCCTTTGCCTTTGCCTTGCCTTTGCCTTGCCCTGCCTTTGCCTTGCAACACTCCTTTGCTCTTGCCACTGCAATCCGGTTGAGAAGGATTTCAAAGCATCTGACGAGTTGGAAGGTGGTGGCTCTGTCAACAGGTTGTCTTGCAGCAGAGAACCTCCAGCAGCCTCATGCAAGGTCTTCCTCCCTTCATCCCTGCCCTGTGATTCCACCAGCTGCTCCAGTGCTTCCTCGGGATGTGTTGGAGCTGCCCCCGAGCCAGCTCTGGCGCTGGGCACGGGAGGCTGCTCCCTTTTATAGTGCCCCGGGGCATTGTGACCTCAGCGTTGCCGGGTGCTGGCATTGTGACGTGGGGGTGACAGAGCCCCCATGTGCAGCCCCGCCCATCCCCCCTCTGCCCAGCACCCTTTGGAGGAAGCCCTTGAGACGCTGGCCCCAATCACTCTCTGTACCTAAAAGACAGGGGAGTAATCAACCTAACCATGGCCCCTTTTTTGCAAAAATAGTCTGGATTTGTTGTCTGTCCAGCCTTATTTCCTCTCCTCTCCTCTCCCCTCCTCTCCTCTCCTCTCCTCTCCTCTCCTCTCCTCTCCTCTCCTCTCCTCTCCTCTCCTCTCCTCTCCTCTCCTCTCCTCTCCTCTCCTCTCCTCTCCTCACTTCTCCTCTCTCGACTTTTTGCCTTGCCTTGCCTTGCCTTGCCTTGCCTTGCCTTGCCTTGCCTTGCCTTGCCTTGCCTTGCCTTGCCTTGCCTTTGCCTTGCCTTTGCCTTGCCTTTCCCTTGCCTTTGCCTTGCCTTTGCCTTGCCCTTGCCTTGCCTTTGCCTTGCCTTGCCTTTGCCTTTGCCTTGCCTTTGCCTTGCCTTGCCTTTGCCTTGCCCTGCCTTTGCCTTGCAACACTCCTTTGCTCTTGCCACTGCAATCCGGTTGAGAAGGATTTCAAAGCATCTGACGAGTTTGGAAGGTGGTGGCTCTGTCAACAGGTTGTCTTGCAGCAGAGAACCTCCAGCAGCCTCATGCAAGGTCTTCCTCCCTTCATCCTGCCCTGTGATTCCACCAGCTGCTCAGTGCTTCCTCGGGGATGTGTTGGAGCTGCCCCCGGGCCAGCTCTGGCGCTGGGCACGGGAGGCTGCTCCCTTTTATAGTGCCCCGGGGCATTGTGACCTCAGCGTTGCCGGGTGCTGGCATTGTGACGTGGGGGTGACAGAGCCCCCATGTGCAGCCCCGCCCATCCCCCTCTTCCAGCACCCTTTGGAGGAAGCCCATGAGACGCTGGCCCCAATCACTCTCTGTACCTACAAGACAGGGGAGTAATCAACCTAACCATGGCCCTTTTTTGCAAAAATAGTCTGGATTTGTTGTCTGTCCAGCCTTATTTCCTCTCCTCTCCTCTCCTCTCCTCTCCTCTCCTCTCCTCTCCTCTCCTCTCCTCTCCTCTCCTCTCTCTCCTCTCCTCTCCTCTCCTCTCCTCTCCTCCCTCTCCTCTCCTCTCCTCTCCTCTCCTCTCCTCTCCTCTCCTCTCCTCTCCTCTCCTCTCCTCTCTTCCTCTCCTCTCCTCACTTCTCCTCTCTCGACTTTTTGCCTTGCCTTGCCTTGCCTTGCCTTGCCTTGCCTTGCCTTGCCTTGCCTTGCCTTGCCTTGCCTTGCCTTGCCTTGCCTTGCCTTGCCTTGCCTTGCCTTGCCTTGCCTTGCCTTGCCTTGCCTTGCCTTGCCTTGCCTTGCCTTGCCTTTGCCTTTGCCTTTGCCTTTGCCTTTGCCTTTGCCTTTGCCTTGCCTTTGCCTTGCCCTGCCTTTGCCTTGCAACACTCCTTTGCTCTTGCCACTGCAATCCGGTTGAGAAGGATTTCAAAGCATCTGACGAGTTTGGAAGGTGGTGGCTCTGTCAACAGGTTGTCTTGCAGCAGAGAACCTCCAGCAGCCTCATGCAAGGTCTTCCTCCCTTCATCCCTGCCCTGTGATTCCACCAGCTGCTCCAGTGCTTCCTCGGGGATGTGTTGGAGCTGCCCCCGGGCCAGCTCTGGCACTGGGCACGGAGGCTGCTCCCTTTTATAGTGCCCCGGGGCATTGTGACCTCAGCGTTGCCGGGTGCTGGCATTGTGACGTGGGGGTGACAGAGCCCCCATGTGCAGCCCCGCCCATCCCCCCTCTGCCCCAGCACCCTTTGGAGGAAGCCCTTGAGACGCTGGCCCCAATCACTCTCTGTACCTAAAAGACAGGGGAGTAATCAACCTAACCATGGCCTTTTTTGCAAAAATAGTCTGGATTTGTTGTCTGTCCAGCCTTATTTCCTCTCCTCTCCTCTCCTCTCCTCTCCTCTCCTCTCCTCTCCTCTCCTCTCCTCTCCTCTCCTCTCCCTCTCCTCTCCTCTCCTCTCCTCTCCTCTCCTCTCCTCTCCTCTCCTCTCCTCTCCTCTCCTCTCCTCTCCTCACTTCTCCTCTCTCGACTTTTTGCCTTAGCCTTGCCTTGCCTTGCCTTGCCTTGCCTTGCCTTGCCTTGCCTTGCCTTGCTTTGCCTTGCTTTGCCTTGCCTTTGCTTGCCTTTGCTGCCTTTGCCTTGCCCTTGCCTTGCCTTGCCTTGCCTTGCCTTTGCCTTGCCTTGCCTTTGCCTTGCCTTGCCTTTGCCTTGCCCTGCCTTTGCCTTGCAACACTCCTTTGCTCTTGCCACTGCAATCCGGTTGAGAAGGATTTCAAAGCATCTGACGAGTTTGAAAGGTGGTGGCTCTGTCAACAGGTTGTCTTGCAGCAGAGAACCTCCAGCAGCCTCATGCAAGGTCTTCCTCCCTTCATCCCTGCCCTGTGATTCCACCAGCTGCTCCAGTGCTTCCTCGGGGATGTGTTGGAGCTGCCCCCGGGCCAGCTCTGGCGCTGGGCACGGGAGGCTGCTCCCTTTTATAGTGCCCCGGGGCATTGTGACCTCAGCGTTGCCGGGTGCTGGCATTGTGACGTGGGGGTGACAGAGCCCCCATGTGCAGCCCGCCCATCCCCCTCTTCCCAGCACCCTTTGGAGAAAGCCCTTGAGACGCTGGCCCCAATCACTCTCTGTACCTACAAGACAGGGGAGTAATCAACCTAACCATGGCCTTTTTTGCAAAAATAGTCTGATTTGTTGTCTGTCCAGCCTTATTTCCTCTCTTCTCCTCTCCTCTCCTCTCCTCTCCTCTCCTCTCCTCTCCTCTCCTCTCCTCTCCTCTCCTCTCCTCTCCTCTCCTCTCCTTCCTCTCCTCTCCTCTCCTCTCCTCTCCTCTCCTCTCCTCTCCTCTCCTCTCCTCTCCTCTCCTCTCCTCTCCTCTCCTCTCCTCTCCTCTCCTCTCCTCTCCTCTCCTGTCCTCTCTTGACTTTTTGCCTTGCCTTGCCTTGCCTTGCCTTGCCTTGCCTTGCCTTGCCTTGCCTTGCCTTGCCCTTGCCTTGCCTTGCTTTGCCTTGCCTTTGCCTTGCCTTTTCCTTGCCCTTGCTTGCCTTGCCTTGCCTTGCCTTTGCCTTGCCTTGCCTTTGCCTTTGCCTTGCCTTTGCCTTGCCCTGCCTTTGCCTTGCAACACTCCTTTGCTCTTGCCACTGCAATCCGGTTGAGAAGGATTTCAAAGCATCTGACGAGTTTGGAAGGTGGTGGCTCTGTCAACAGGTTGTCTTGCAGCAGAGAACCTCCAGCAGCCTCATGCAAGGTCTTCCTCCCTTCATCCCTGCCCTGTGATTCCACCAGCTGCTCCAGTGCTTCCTCGGGATGTGTTGGAGCTGCCCCCGAGCCAGCTCTGGCGCTGGCACGGGAGGCTGCTCCCTTTTATAGTGCCCCGGGGCATTGTGACCTCAGCGTTGCCGGGTGCTGGCATTGTGACGTGGGGGTGACATAGCCCCCATGTGCAGCCCCGCCCATCCCCCCTCTTCCCAGCACCCTTTGGAGAAAGCCCTTGAGACGCTGGCCCCAATCACTCTCTGTACCTACAAGACAGGGGAGTAATCAACCTAACCATGGCCCTTTTTTGCAAAAATAGTCTGGATTTGTTGTCTGTCCAGCCTTATTTCCTCTCCTCTCCTCTCCTCTCCTCTCCTCTCCTCTCCTCTCCTCTCCTCTCCTCTCCTCTCTCCTCTCCTCTCCTCTCCTCTCCTCTCCTCTCCTCTCCTCTCCTCTCCTCTCCTCTCCTCTCCTCCTCACTTCTCCTCTCTCGACTTTTTGCCTTGCCTTGCCTTGCCTTGCCTTGCCTTGCTTGCCTTGCCTTGCCTTGCCTTGCCTTGCCTTGCCTTGCTTTGCCTTGCCTTTGCCTTGCCTTTCCCTTGCCTTGCCTTGCCTTTGCCTGCCCTTGCCTGCCTTTGCCTTGCTTGCCTTTGCCTTTGCCTTGCCTTTGCCTTTGCCTTGCCTTTGCCTTGCCCTGCCTTTGCCTTGCAACACTCCTTTGCTCTTGCCACTGCAATCCGGTTGAGAAGGATTTCAAAGCATCTGACGAGTTTGGAAGGTGGTGGCTCTGTCAACAGGTTGTCTTGCAGCAGAGAACCTCCAGCAGCCTCATGCAAGGTCTTCCTCCCTTCATCCCTGCCCTGTGATTCCACCAGCTGCTCCAGTGCTTCCTCGGGGATGTGTTGGAGCTGCCCCCGAGCCAGCTCTG
Organism: Columba livia; assembly: GCF_036013475.1. NCBI lineage: Eukaryota > Metazoa > Chordata > Aves > Columbiformes > Columbidae > Columba > Columba livia. Next base: position 83,673 of record NW_027043435.1, read on the forward strand.
GCGCTGGGCACGGGAGGCTGCTCCCTTTTATAGTGCCCCGGGGCATTGTGACCTCAGCGTTGCCGGGTGCTGGCATTGTGACGTGGGGGTGACAGAGCCCCCATGTGCAGCCCCGCCCATCCCCCCTCTGCCCAGCACCCTTTGGAGGAAGCCCATGAGACGCTGGCCCCAATCACTCTCTGTACCTACAAGACAGGGGAGTAATCAACCTAACCATGGCCCTTTTTTGCAAAAATAGTCTGGATTTGTTGTCTGTCCAGCCTTATTTCCTCTCCTCTCCTCTCCTCTCCTCTCCTCTCCTCTCCTCCTCTCCTCTCCTCTCCTCTCCTCTCCTCTCCTCTCCTCTCTCTCCTCTCCTCTCCTCTCCTCTCCTCTCCTCTCCTCTCCTCTCCTCTCCTCTCCTCTCCTCTCCTCTCCTCACTTCTCCTCTCTCGACTTTTTGCCTTGCCTTGCCTTGCCTTGCCTTGCCTTGCCTTGCCTTGCCTTGCCTTGCCTTGCCTTGCCTTGCCTTGCCTTGCCTTGCCTTTGCCTTTGCCTTTGCCTTTGCCTTTGCCTTTGCCTTTGCCTTTGCCTTTGCCTTTGCTTTGCCTTTGCCTTTGCCTTTGCCTTTGCCTTTGCCTTGCCCTGCCTTTGCTTGCAACACTCCTTTGCTCTTGCCACTGCAATCCGGTTGAGAAGGATTTCAAAGCATCTGACGAGTTTGGAAGGTGGTGGCTCTGTCAACAGATTGTCTTGCAGCAGAGAACCTCCAGCAGCCTCATGCAAGGTCTTCCTCCCTTCATCCCTGCCCTGTGATTCCACCAGCTGCTCCAGTGCTTCCTCGGGGATGTGTTGGAGCTGCCCCCGGCCAGCTCTGGCGCTGGGCACGGGAGGCTGCTCCCTTTTATAGTGCCCCGGGGCATTGTGACCTCAGCGTTGCCGGGTGCTGGCATTGTGACGTGGGGGTGACAGAGCCCCCATGTGCAGCCCCGCCCATCCCCCCCTCTTCCCAGCACCCTTTGGAGGAAGCCCTTGAGACGCTGGCCCCAATCACTCTCTGTACCTACAAGACAGGGGAGTAATCAACCTAACCATGGCCCTTTTTTGCAAAAATAGTCTGGATTTGTTGTCTGTCCAGCCTTATTTCCTCTCCTCTCCTCTCCTCTCCTCTCCTCTCCTCTCCTCTCCTCTCCCTCTCCTCTCCTCTCCTCTCCTCTCTCTCCTCTCCTCTCCTCTCCTCCTCTCCTCTCCTCTCCTCTCCTCTCCTCTCCTCTCCTCACTTCTCCTCTCTAACTTTTTGCCTTGCCTTGCCTTGCCTTGCCTTGCCTTGCCTTGCCTTGCCTTGCCTTGCCTTGCCTTGCCTTGCTTTGCCTTGCCTTTGCCTTGCCTTTGCCTTGCCCTTGCCTTGCCTTGCCTTGCCTTGCCTTTGCCTTGCCTTGCCTTTGCCTTTGCCTTGCCTTTGCCTTGCCCTGCCTTTGCCTTGCAACACTCCTTTGCTCTTGCCACTGCAATCCGGTTGAGAAGGATTTCAAAGCATCTGACGAGTTTGGAAGGTGGTGGCTCTGTCAACAGGTTGTCTTGCAGCAGAGAACCTCCAGCAGCCTCATGCAAGGTCTTCCTCCCTTCATCCCTGCCCTGTGATTCCACCAGCTGCTCCAGTGCTTCCTCGGGGATGTGTTGGAGCTGCCCCCGGGCCAGCTCTGGTGCTGGGCACGGGAGGCTGCTCCCTTTTATAGTGCCCCGGGGCATTGTGACCTCAGCGTTGCCGGGTGCTGGCATTGTGACGTGGGGGTGACAGAGCCCCCATGTGCAGCCCCGCCCATCCCCCCTCTGCCCAGCACCCTTTGGAGGAAGCCCTTGAGACGCTGGCCCCAATCACTCTCTGTACCTACAAGACAGGGGAGTAATCAACCTAACCATGGCCCTTTTTGCAAAAATAGTCTGGATTTGTTGTCTGTCCAGCCTTATTTCCTCTCCTCTCCTCTCCTCTCCTCTCCTCTCCTCTCCTCTCCTCTCCTCTCCTCTCCTCTCCTCTCCTCTCCTCTCCTCTCCTCTCCTCTCCTCTCCTCTCCTCTCCTCTCCTCTCCTCTCCTCTCCTCTCCTCTCCTCTCCTCATCCTCTCCTCTCCTCTCCTCACTTCTCCTCTCTCCACTTTTTCCCTTTTCTTCTCTCCCCATAGTGAGTCAAATAACAAAAAGAATATTTGCCTGAAAGGACAGTGGAATTTCAGCTCCAAAAACACTTTCAAGGACACACAACAACACAATGGATACATCTGTTTCATTTTTTAATTTCTTTTATTCATTTTATTTAGTCTTATTTTTTTTTTAGTTTTGTTTTCTTTTGTTGCCCTCTCCTCTCTTCTCCTTTCTTCTCCTTCTTCTGTGGTCTTGCCTTTGCCTTGCCTTGCCTTGCCTTGCCTTGCCTTGCCTTGCCTTGCCTTGCCTTTCCTTGCTTTAGCCTTGCGTTTGCCTTTGCCTTTGCCTTTGCCTTTGCCTTGCCTTTGCCTTTGCCTTTGCCTTTGCCTTTGCCTTGCCTTTGCCTTTGCCTTTGCCTTTGCCTTTGCCTTTGCCTTTGCCTTGCAACACTCCTTTGCTCTTGCCACTGCAATCCGGTTGAGAAGGATTTCAAAGCATCCGATGAGTTTGGAAGGTCTGTCAACAGGTTGTCTTGCAGCAGAGAACCTCCAGCAGCCTCATGCAAGGTCTTCCTCCCTTCATCCCTGCCCTGTGATTCCACCAGCTGCTCCAGTGCTTCCTCGGGATGTGTTGGAGCTGCCCCCGGGCCAGCTCTGGCGCTGGCACGGGAGGGCTGCTCCCTTTTATAGTGCCCCGGGGCATTGTGACCTCAGCGTTGCCGGGTGCTGGCATTGTGACGTGGGGGTGACAGAGCCTCCATGTGCAGCCCCGCCCATCCCCCCTCTGCCCAGCACCCTTTGGAGGAAGCCCTTGAGACGCTGGCCCCCAATCACTCTCTGTACCTAAAAGACAGGGGAGTAATCAACCTACCATGGCCCTTTTTTGCAAAAATAGAGTCTGGATTTGTTGTCTGTCCAGCCTTATTTCATCTCCTCTCCTCCCCCTCCTCTCCTCTCCTCTCCTCTCCTCTCCTCTCCTCTCCTCTCCTCTCCTCTCCTCTCCTCTCCTCTCCTCTCCTCTCCTCTCCTCTCCTCTCCTCTCCTCTCCTCTCCTCTCCTCTCCTCTCCTCTCCTCTCCTCTCCTCTCCTCACTTCTCCTCTCTCCACTTTTTCCCTTTTCTTCTCTCCCCATAGTGAGTCAAATAACAAAAAGAATATTTGCCTGAAAGGACAGTGGAATTTCAGCTCCAAAACCCACTTTCAAGGACACACATCACAATGGATACATCTGTTTCATTTTTAATTTATTTTATTTCATTTTATTTAGTCTTTTTTTTTTTTAGTTTTGTTTTCTTTTGTTGCCTCTCCTCTCTCTCTCCTTTCTTCTCCTTCTTCTGTGGTCTTGCCTTTGCCTTGCCTTGACTTGCCTTGCCTTGCCTTGCTTGCCTTGCCTTGCCTGCCTTGCTTTTGCCTTGGCTTTGCCTTTGCCTTTGCCTTTGCCTTTGCCTTTGCCCTTTGCCTTTGCCTTGCCTTTGCCTTTGCCTTTGCCTTTGCCTTTGCCTTTGCCTTTGCCTTGCCTTTGCCTTTGCCTTTGCCTTTGCCTTTGCCTTTGCCTTTGCCTTTGCCTTTGCCTTTGCCTTGCAACACTCCTTTGCTCTTGCCACTGCAATCCGGTTGAGAAGGATTTCAAAGCATCCGATGAGTTTGGAAGGTCTGTCAACAGGTTGTCTTGCAGCAGAGAACCTCCAGCAGCCTCATGCAAGGTTTTCCTCCCTTCATCCCTGCCCTGTGATTCCACCAGCTGCTCCAGTGCTTCCTCGGGGATGTGTTGGAGCTGCCCCCGGGCCAGCTCTGGCGCTGGGCACGGAGGCTGCTCCCTTTTATAGTGCCCCGGGGCATTGTGAACTCAGCGTTGCCGGGTGCTGGCATTGTGACGTGGGGGTGACAGAGCCCCCATGTGCAGCCCCGCCCATTCCCCCTCTGCCCAGCACCCTTTGGAGGAAGCTCTTGAGACGCTGGCCCCCATACACTCTCGGTACCTACAAGACAGGGGAGTAATCAACCTAACCATGGCCCTTTTTTGCAAAAATAGAGTCTGGATTTGTTGTCTGTCCAGCCTTATTTCATCTCCTCTCCTCTCCTCTCCTCTCCTCTCCTCTCCTCTCCTCTCCTCTCCTCTCCTCTCCTCTCCTCTCCTCTCCTCTCCTCTCCTCTCCTCTCCTCTCCTCACTTCTCCTCTCTCCACTTTTTCCCTTTTCTTCTCTCCCCATAGTGAGTCAAATAACAAAAATAATATTTGCCTGAAAGGACAGTGGAATTTCAGCTCCAAAACCACTTTTAAGGACACACATCACAATGGATACATCTGTTTCATTTTTAATTTCTTTTATTTCGTTTTATTTAGTCTTATTTTTTTTTAGTTTTGTTTTCTTTTGTTGCCCTCTCCTCTCTTCTCCTTTCTTCTCCTTCTTCTGTGGTCTTGCCTTTGCCTTGCCTTGACATGCCTTGCCTTGCCTTGCTTGCCTTGTCTTGCCTTGCCTTGCCTTGCCTTGCCTTTCCCTTGCCTTTGCCTTTGCCTCTGCCTTTGCCTTTGCCTTGCCTTTGCCTTTGCCTTTGCCTTGCCTTTGCCTTTGCCTTTGCCTTTGCCTTTGCCTTTGCCTTTGCCTTTGCCTTTGCCTTTGCCTTTGCCTTTGCCTTTGCCTTTGCCTTGCAACACTCCTTTGCTCTTGCCACTGCAATCCGGTTGAGAAGGATTTCAAAGCATCCGACGAGTTTGGAGGTGGTGGCTCTGTCAAACAGGTTGTCTTGCAGCAGAGAACCTCCAGCAGCCTCATGCAAGGTCTTCCTCCCTTCATCCCTGCCCTGTGATTCCACCAGCTGCTCCAGTGCTTCCTCGGGGATGTGTTGGAGCTTGCCCCCCGGGCCAGCTCTGGCGCTGGGCCCGGGAGGCTGCTCCCTTTTATAGTGCCCCGGGGCATTGTGACCTCAGCGTTGCCAGGTGCTGGCATTGTGACGTGGGGGTGACAGAGCCCCCATGTGCAGCCCCGCCCATCCCCCCTCTGTCCAGCACCCTTTGGAGGAAGCCCTTGAGACGCTGGCCCCCAATCACTCTCTGTACCTACAAGACAGGGGAGTAATCAACCTAACCATGGCCCTTTTTTGCAAAAATAGTCTGGATTTGTTGTCTGTCCCAGCAGTATTTCAATCTCCTCTCCTCTCCTCTCCTCTCCTCTCCTCTCCTCTCCTCTCCTCTCCTCTCCTCTCCTCTCCTCTCCTCTCCTCTCCTCTCCTCTCCTCTCCTCTCCTCTCCTCTCCTCTCCTCTCCTCTCCTCTCCTCTCCTCTCCTCTCCTCTCCTCTCCTCTCCTCTCCTCTCCTCTCCTCTCCTCCTCTCTCCTCTCCTCTCCTCTCCTCTCCTCTCCTCTCCTCTCCTCCTCTCCTCTCCTCTCCTCTCCTCTCCTCTCCTCTCCTCTCCTCTCCTCTCCTCTCCTCTCCTCTCCTCTCCTCTCCTCTCCTCTCCTCTCCTCTCCTCTCCTCTCCTCACTTCTCCTCTCTCCACTTTTTGCCCCTTGCCCTTGCCCTTGCCATGCCTTGCCTTGCCTTGCCTTGCCTTGCCTTGCCTTGCCTTGCCTTGCCTTGCCCTTGCCTTGCCTTGCCCTTGCCTGCCTTGCCTTGCCTTGCCTTGCCTTGCCTTGCCTTGCCTTGCCTTGCCTTTGCCTTTGCCTTTGCCTTTGCCTTTGCCTTTGCCTTGCAACACTCCTTTCCTCTTGCCACTGCCAATCCGGTTCAGAAGGATTTCAAAGCATCCGACGAGTTGGAAGGTGGTGGCTCTGTCAACAGGTTGTCTTGCAGCAGAGAACCTCCAGCAGCCTCATGCAAGGTCTTCCTCCCTTCATCCCTGCCCTGTGATTCCACCAGCTGCTCCAGTGCTTCTCGGGGATGTGTTGGAGCTGCCCCCCGGGCCAGCTCTGGCGCTGGGCACGGGAGGCTGCTCCCTTTTATAGTGCCCCGGGGCATTGTGACCTCAGCGTTGCCGGGTGCTGGCATTGTGACGTGGGGCTGACAGAGCCCCCATGTGCAGCCCCGCCCATACCCCCTCTGCCCAGCACCCTTTGGAGGAAGCCCTTGAGACGCTGGCCCCCAATCACTCTCTGTACCTACAAGACAGGGGAGTAATCAACCTAACCATGGCCCTTTTTGGCAAAAATAGAGTCTGGATTTGTTGTCTGTCCAGCCTTATTTCATCTCCTCTCCTCCTCCTCTCCTCTCCTCTCTCTCTCTCCTCTCCTCTCCTCTCCTCTCCTCTCCTCCTCTCCTCTCCTCTCCTCTCCTCTCCTCTCCTCTCCTCTCCTCTCCTCTCCTCTCCTCTCCTCTCCTCTCCTCTCCTCTCCTCTCCTTCCTCTCCTCTCCTCTCCTCTCCTCTCCTCTCCTCTCCTCTCCTTCTCTCCTCTCTCCACTTTTTCCCTTTTCTTCTCCCCCCCATAGTGAGTCAAATAACAAAAAGAATATTTGCCTGAAAGGACAGTGGAATTTCAGCTCCAAAAACACTTTCAAGGACACACAACACAATGGATACATCTGTTTCATTTTTTAATTTATTTTTATTTCATTTTATTTAGTCTTATTTTTTTTTTTTAGTTTTGTTTTCTTTTCTTGCCCTCTCCTCTCTTCTCCTTTCTTCTCCTTCTTCTGTGCTCTTGCCTTTGCCTTGCCTTGCCTTGCCTTGCCTTGCCTTGCCTTGCCTTGCTTGCCTTGCCTTGCCTTGTCTTGCCTTGCCTTGCTTTTGCCTTGCTTTGCCTTTGCCTTTGCCTTTGCCTTTGCCTTTGCCTTTGCCTTGCCTTTGCCTTTGCCTTTGCCTTTGCCTTTGCCTTTGCCTTGCCTTTGCCTTTGCTTTGCCTTTGCCTTTGCCTTTGCCTTTGCCTTTGCCTTTGCCTTTGCCTTTGCCTTGCAACACTCCTTTGCTCTTGCCACTGCAATCTGGTTGAGAAGGATTTCAAAGCATCCGATGAGTTTGGAAGGTCTGTCAACAGGTTGTCTTGCAGCAGAGAACCTCCAGCAGCCTCATGCAAGGTTTTCCTCCCTTCATCCCTGCCCTGTGATTCCACCAGCTGCTCCAGTGCTTCCTCGGGGATGTGTTGGAGCTGCCCCCGGGCCAGCTTTGGCGCTGGGCACGGGAGGCTGCTCCCTTTTATAGTGCCCCGGGGCATTCTGACCTCAGCGTTGCGGGTGCTGGCATTGTGACGTGGGGGTGACAGAGCCCCCCATGTGCAGCCCGCCCATTCCCCCTCTGCCCAGCACCCTTTGAGGAAGCTCTTGAGACGCTGGCCCCCATACACTCTCGGTACCTACAAGACAGGGGAGTAATCAACCTAACACATGGCCCTTTTTTGCAAAAATATTCTGGATTTGTTGTCTGTCCAGCCTTATTTCATCTCCTCTCCTCTCCTCTCCTCTCCTCTCCTCTCCTCTCCTCTCCTCTCCTCTCCTCTCCTCTCCAATCCTCTCCTCTCCTCTCCTCTCCTCTCCTCTCCTCTCCTCTCCTCACTTCTCCTCTCTCCACTTATTCCCTTTTCTTCTCTCCCCATAGTGAGTCAAATAACAAAAAGAATATTTGCCTGAAAGGACAGTGGAATTTCAGCTCCAAAACCACTTTCAAGGACACACAACACAATGGATTACATCTGTTTCATTTTTAATTTCTTTTATTTCATTTTATTTAGTCTTATTTTTTTTTTTAGTTTTGTTTTCTTTTGTTGCCCTCTCCTCTCTTCTCCTTTCTTCTCCTTCTTCTGTGGTCTTGCCTTTGCCTTGCCTTGCCTTGCCTTGCCTTGCCTTGCCTTGCCTTGCCTTGCCTTGCCTTGCCTTGCCTTGCCTTGCCTTGCTTTAGCCTTGCCTTGCCTTTGCCTTTGCCTTTGCCTTTGCCTTTGCCTTTGCCTTTGCCTTTGCCTTGCCTTTGCCTTTGCCTTTGCCTTTGCCTTTGCCTTGCCTTTGCCTTTGCCTTTGCCTTTGCATTTGCCTTTGCCTTTGCCTTGCAACCCTCCTTTGCTCTGCCACTGCAATCCGGTTGAGAAGGATTTCAAAGCATCCGATGAGTTTGGAAGGTCTGTCAACAGGTTGTCTTGCAGCAGAGAACCTCCAGCAGCCTCATGCAAGGTCTTCCTCCCTTCATCCCTGCCCTGTGATTCCACCAGCTGCTCCAGTGCTTCCTCGGGGATGTGTTGGAGCTGCCCCCGGGCCAGCTCTGGCGCTGGCACGGGAGGCTGCTCCCTTTTATAGTGCCCCGGGGCATTGTGACCTCAGCGTTGCCGGGTGCTGGCATTGTGACGTGGGGGTGACAGAGCCCCCATGTGCAGCCCCGCCCATCCCCCCTCTGCCCAGCACCCTTTGGAGGAAGCCCTTGAGACGCTGGCCCCCAATCACTCTCTGTACCTAAAAGACAGGGGAGTAATCAACCTAACCATGGCCCTTTTTTGCAAAAATAGAGTCTGGATTTGTTGTCTGTCCAGCCTTATTTCATCTCCTCTCCTCTCCTCTCCTCTCCTCTCCTCTCCTCTCCTCTCCTCTCCTCTCCTCTCCTCTCCTCTCCTCTCCTCTCCTCTCCTCTCCTCTCCTCTCCTCACTTCTCCTCTCTCCACTTTTTCCCTTTTCTTCTCTCCCCATAGTGAGTCAAATAACAAAAAGAATATTTGCCTGAAAGGACAGTGGAATTTCAGCTCCAAAACCACTTTCAAGGACACACATCACAATGGATACATCTGTTTAATTTTTTAATTTATTTTATTTCGTTTTATTTAGTCTTATTTTTTTTTAGTTTTGTTTTCTTTTGTTGCCCTCTCCTCTCTTCTCCTTTCTTCTCCTTCTTCTGTGGTCTTGCCTTTGCCTGCCTTGACTTGCCTTGCCTTGCCTTGCCTTGCCTTGCCTTGCCTTGCCTTGCCTTGCCTTTGCCTTGCCTTTGCCTTTGCCTTTGCCTTTGCCTTTGCCTTTTGCCTTTGCCTTTGCCTTGCCTTTGCCTTTGCCTTTGCTTGCCTTTGCCTTTGCTTTGCCTTTGCCTTTGCCTTTGCCTTTGCCTTTGCCTTTGCCCTTTGCCTTGCAACACTCCTTTGCTCTTGCCACTGCAATCCGGTTGAGAAGGATTTCAAAGCATCCGACGAGTTTGGAAGGTGGTGGCTCTGTCAACAGGTTGTCTTGCAGCAGAGAACCTCCAGCAGCCTCATGCAAGGTCTTCCTCCCTTCATCCCTGCCCTGTGATTCCACCAGCTGCTCCAGTGCTTCCTCGGGGATGTGTTGGAGCTGCCCCCGGGCCAGCTCTGGCGCTGGGCCCGGGAGGCTGCTCCCTTTTATAGTGCCCCGGGGCATTGTGACCTCAGCGTTGCCAGGTGCTGGCATTGTGACGGTGGGGGTGACAGAGCCCCCTTGTGCAGCCCCCGCCCATCCCCCCTCTGTCCAGCACCCTTTGGAGGAAGCCCTTGAGACGCTGGCCCCCAATCACTCTCTGTACCTACAAGACAGGGGAGTAATCAACCTAACCATGGCCTTTTTTGCAAAAATAGTCTGTATTTGTTGTCTGTCCAGCAGTATTTCATCTCCTCTCCTCTCCTCTCCTCTCCTCTCCCTCTCCTCTCCTCTCCTCTCCTCTCCTCTCCTCTCCTCTCCTCTCCTCTCCTCTCCTCTCCTCTCCTCTCCTCTCCTCTCCTCTCCCTCTCCTCTCCTCTCCTCTCTCTCTCTCTCCTCTCCTCTCCTCTCTCCTCTCCTCTCCTCTCCTCTCCTCTCCTCTCCTCTCCTCTCCTCTCCTCTCCTCTCCTCTCCTCTCCTCTCCTCTCCTCTCCTCTCCTCTCCTCTCCTCTCCTCTCCTCTCCTCTCTTCTCTCTCCTCTCCTCTCCTCTCCTCTCCTCTCCTCTCCTCTCTCTCCTCTCCTCTCCTCTCCTCTCCTCTCCTCTCCTCACTTCTCCTCTCTCCACTTTTTGCCCTTGCCTTGCCTTGCCTTGCTTGCCTTGCCTTGCCATGCCTTGCCTTGCCTTGCCTTGCCTTGCCTGCCCTTGCCTTGCCTTGCCTTGCCTTGCCTTGCCTTGCCTTGCCTTGCCTTGCCTTTGCCTTTGCCTTTGCCTTTGCCTTTGCCTTTGCCTTTGCCTTTGCCTTTGCCTTTGCCTTGCAACACTCCTTTGCTCTTGCCACTGCAATCCGGTTGAGAAGGATTTCAAAGCATCCGACGAGTTTGGAAGGTGGTGGCCCTGTCAACAGGTTGTTCTTGCAGCAGAGACCTCCAGCAGCCTCATGCAAGGTCCTCCTCCCTTCATCCCTGCCCTGTGATTCCACCAGCTGCTCCAGTGCTTCCTCGGGGATGTGTTGGAGCTGCCCCCGGGCCAGCTCTGGCGCTGGGCCCGGGAGGCTGCTCCCTTTTATAGTGCCCCGGGGCATTGTGACCTCAGCGTTGCCGGGTGCTGGCATTGTGACGTGGGGGTGACAGAGCCCCCATGTGCAGCCCCGCCCATCCCCCCTCTTCCCCAGCACCCTTTGGAGGAAGCCTTGAGACGCTGGCCCCCAATCACTCTCTGTACCTACAAGACAGGGGAGTAATCAACCTTAACCATGGCCCTTTTTTGCAAAAATAGTCTGGATTTGTTGTCTGTCCAGCCTTATTTCATCTCCTCTCCTCTCCTCTCCTCTCCTCTCCTCTCCTCTCCTCTCCTCTCCTCTCCTCTCCTCTCCTCTCCTCTCCTCTCCTCTCCTCTCCTCTCCTCTCCTCTCCTCTCCTCTCCTCTCCTCTCCTCTCCTCTCCTCTCCTCTCCTCACTTCTCCTCTCTCCACTTATTCCCTTTTCTTCTCTCCCCATAGTGAGTCAAATAACAAAAAAGAATATTTGCCTGAAAGGACAGTGGAATTTCAGCTCCAAAACCACTTTCAAGGACACACAACACAATGGATACATCTGTTTCATTTTTTAATTTATTTTATTTCATTTTATTTAGTCTTATTTTTTTTTTAGTTTTGTTTTCTTTTGTTGCCCTCTCCTCTCTTCTCCTTTCTTCTCCTTCTTCTGTGGTCTTGCCTTTGCCTTGCCTTGCCTTGCCTTGCCTTGCCTTGACTTGCCTTGCCTTGCCTTGCCTTGCTTTTGCCTTGGCTTTGGCTTTGGCTTTGCCTTTGCCTTTGCCTTTGCCTTTGCATTTGCCTTGGCTTTGGCTTTGGCTTTGCCTTTGCCTTTGCCTTTGCCTTTGCCTTTGCCTTTGCCTTGCCTTGCCTTGCCTTTGCCTTTGCCTTTGCCTTTGCCTTTGCCTTTGCCTTTGCCTTTGCCTTTGGCCTTTGCCTTGCAACACTCCTTTGCTCTTGCCACTGCAATCCGGTTCAGAAGGATTTCAAAGCATCCGACGAGTTTGGAAGGTGGTGGCTCTGTCAACAGGTTGTCTTGCAGCAGAGAACCTCCAGCAGCCTCATGCAAGGTCTCTCTCCCATTCATCCCTGCCCTGTGATTCCACCAGCTGCTCCAGTGCTTCCTCGGGGATGTGTTGGAGCTGCCCCGGGCCAGCTCTGGCGCTTGGCACGGGAGGCTGCTCCCTTTTATAGTGCCCCGGGGCATTGTGACCTCAGCGTTGCCGGGTGCTGGCATTGTGACGTGGGGGTGACAGAGCCCCCATGTGCAGCCCCGCCCATCCCCCTCTGCCCAGCACCCTTTGGAGGAAGCCCTTGAGACGCTGGCCCCCAGTCACTCTCTGTACCTACAAGACAGGGGAGTAATCAACCTAACCATGGCCCTTTTTTGCAAAAATAGTCTGGATTTGTGTCTGTCCAGCCTTATTTCATCTCCTCTCCTCTCCTCTCCTCTCCTCTCCTCTCCTCTCCTCTCCTCTCCTCTCCTCTCCTCTCCTCTCCTCTCCTCTCCTCTCCTCTCCTCTCTCCTCTCCTCTCCTCTCCTCTCCTCTCCTCTCCTCTCCTCTCCTCTCCTCTCCTCTCCTCTCCTCACTTCTCCTCTCTCCACTTTTTCCCTTTTCTTCTCTCCCCATAGTGAGTCAAATAACAAAAAGAATATTTGCCTGAAAGGACAGTGGAATTTCAGCTCGAAAACCACTTTCAAGGACACACAACACAATGGATACATCTGTTTCATTTTTTAATTTATTTTATTTCATTTTATTTAGTCTTATTTTTTTTTTTAGTTTTGTTTTCTTTTGTTGCCCTCTCCTCTCTTCTCCTTTCTTCTCCTTCTTCTGTGGTCTTGCCTTTGCCTTGCCTTGCCTTGCCTTGCCTTGCCTTGCCTTGCCTTGCCTGCCTGCTTGCTTTTGCCTTGGCTTTTGCCTTTGCCTTTGCCTTTGCCTTTGCCTTTGCCTTTGCCTTTGCCTTTGCCTTGCCTTTGCTTTGCCTTTGCCTTTGCCTTTGCCTTTGCCTTTGTCTTGCCTTTGCCTTTGCCTTTGCCTTTGCCTTTGCCTTTGCCTTTGCCTTTGCCTTTGCCTTTGCCTTGCAAACACTCCTTTGCTCTTGCCACTGCAATCCAGTTGAGAAGGATTTCAAAGCATCCGACGAGTTTGGAAGGTGGTGGCTCTGTCAACAGGTTGTCTTGCAGCAGAGAACCTCCAGCAGCCTCATGCAAGGTCCTCCTCCCTTCATCCCTGCCCTGTGATTTCCACCAGCTGCTCCAGTGCTTCCTCGGGGATGTGTTGGAGCTGCCCCCGGGGCCAGCTCTGGCGCTGGCACGGGAGGCTGCTCCCTTTTATAGTGCTCCGGGGCATTGTGACCTCAGCGTTGCCGGGTGCTGGCATTGTGACGTGGGGGTGACAGAGCCCCCATGTGCAGCCCCGCCCATCCCCCCTCTGCCCAGCACCCTTTGGAGGAAGCCCTTGAGACGCCGGCCCCCAATCACTCTCTGTACCTACAAGACAGGGAGTAATCAACCTAACCATGGCCCTTTTTTTGCAAAAATAGAGTCTGGATTTGTTGTCTGTCCAGCCTTATTTCCTCTCCTCTCCTCTCCTCTCCACTCCTCTCCTCTCCTCTCCTCTCCTCTCCTCTCCTCTCCTCTCCTCTCCTCTCCTCTCCTCTCCTCTCCTCTCCTCTCCTCTCCTCTCCTCTCCTCTCCTCTCCTCTCCTCTCCTCTCCTCTCCTCTCCTCTCCTGTCTTCTCCTCTCTCCACTTTTTCCCTTTTCTTCTCTCCCCATAGTGAGTCAAATAACAAAAAGAATATTTGCCTGAAAGGACAGTGAATTTCAGCTCCAAAAACACTTTCAAGGACACACAACACAATGGATACATCTGTTTCATTTTTTTAATTTTATTTTATTTCATTTTATTTAGTCTTAATTTTTTTTTTTTAGTTTTGTTTTCTTTTCTTGCCCTCTCCTCTCTTCTCCTTTCTTCTCCTTCTTCTGTGCTCTTGCCTTTGCCTTGCTTGCCTTGCCTTGCCTTGCCTTGCCTTGCCTTGCCTTGCCTTGCCTTGCCTTGCCTTGTCTTGCCCTGCTTTGCTTTTGCCTTGGCTTTGCCTTTGCCTTTGCCTATGCCTTTGCCTTTGCCTTTGCCTTTGCCTTTGCCTTGCCTTTGCCTTTGCCTTTGCCTTTGCCTTTGCCTTTGCCTTGCCTTTGCCTTTGCCTTTGCCTTTGCCTTTGCCTTTGCCTTGCCTTTGCCTTTGCTTTGCCTTTGCCTTTGCCTTTGCCTTTGCCTTTGCCTTTGCCTTTGCCTTTGCCTTTGCCTTTGCCTTGCAACACTCCTTTGCTCTTGCCACTGCAATCTGGTTGAGAAGGATTTCAAAGCATCCGATGAGTTTGGAAGGTCCTGTCAACAGGTTGTCTTGCAGCAGAGAACCTCCAGCAGCCTCATGCAAGGTTTTCCTCCCTTCATCCCTGCCCTGTGATTCCACCAGCTGCTCCAGTGCTTCCTCGGGGATGTGTTGGAGCTGCCCCGGGCCAGCTCTGGCGCTGGGCCACGGGAGGCTGCTCCCTTTTATAGTGCCCCGGGCATTCTGACCTCAGCGTTGCCGGGTGCTGGCATTGTGACGTGGGGTGACAGAGCCCCCATGTGCAGCCCCCGCCCATCCCCCCCTCTGCCCAGCACCCTTTTGAGGAAGCTCTTGAGACGCTGGCCCCCATACACTCTCGGTACCTACAAGACAGGGGGAGTAATTCAACCTAACCATGGCCCTTTTTTGCAAAAATAGTCTGGATTTGTTGTCTGTCCAGCCTTATTTCATCTCCTCTCCTCTCCTCTCCTCTCCTCTCCTCTCCTCTCCTCTCCTCTCCTCTCCTCTCCTCTCCTCTCCTCCCTCTCCTCTCCTCTCCTCTCTCCTCTCCTCTCCTCTCCTCTCCTCTCCTCTCCTCCTCCTCTCCTCTCCTCTCCTCTCCTCTCCTGTCTTCTCCTCTCTCCACTTTTTCCCTTTTCTTCTCTCCCCATAGTGAGTCAAATAACAAAAAGAATATTTGCCCTGAAAGGACAGTGGAATTTCAGCTCCAAAAAACTTTCAAGGACACACAACACAATGGATACATCTGTTTCATTTTTTAATTTATTTTATTTCATTTTATTTAGTCTTATTTTTTTTTTTTAGTTTGTTTTCTTTTTTTGCCCTCTCCTCTCTTCTCCTTTCTTCTCATTCTTCTGTGGTCTTGCCTTTGCCTTGCCTTGCCTTGCCTTGCCTTGCCTTGCCTTGCCTTGCCTTGCCTTGTCTTGCCTTGCCTTGCTTTTGCCTTGGCTTTGCCTTGCCTTTGCTTTGCCTTTGCCTTTGCCTTGCCTTTGCCTTTGCCTTTGCCTTTGCCTTTGCCTTTGCCTTGCCTTTGCCTTTGCCTTTGCCTTTGCCTTTGCCTTTGCCTTTGCCTTTGCCTTTGCCTTTGCCTTTGCCTTGCAACACTCCTTTGCTCTTGCCACTGCAATCCGGTTGAGAAGGATTTCAAAGCATCCGATGAGTTTGGAAGGTCTGTCAACAGGTTGTCTTGCAGCAGAGAACCTCCAGCAGCCTCATGCAAGGTTTTCCTCCCTTCATCCCTGCCCTGTGATTCCACCAGCTGCTCCAGTGCTTCCTCGGGGATGTGTTGGAGCTGCCCCCGGGCCAGCTCTGGCGCTGGGCACGGGAGGCTGCTCCCTTTTATAGTGCCCCGGGGCATTGTGAACTCAGCGTTGCCGGGTGCTGGCATTGTGACGTGGGGGTGACAGAGCCCCCATGTGCAGCCCCGCCCATTCCCCCTCTGCCCAGCACCCTTTGGAGGAAGCTCTTGAGACGCTGGCCCCCATACACTCTCGGTACCTACAAGACAGGGGAGTAATCAACCTAACCATGGCCCTTTTTTGCAAAAATAGAGTCTGGATTTGTTGTCTGTCCAGCCTTATTTCATCTCCTCTCCTCTCCTCTCCTCTCCTCTCTCTCCTCTCCTCTCCTCTCCTCTCTCTCCTCTCCTCTCCTCTCCTCTCCTCTCCTCTCCTCTCCTCTCCTCTCCTCTCCTCTCCTCACTTTCTCCTCTCTCCACTTATTCCCTTTTCTTCTCCTCCCCATAGTGAGTCAAATAACAAAAAGAATATTTGCCTGAAAGGACAGTGGAATTTCAGCTCCAAAACCACTTTCAAGGACACACAACACAATGGATACATCTGTTTCATTTTTTAATTTCTTTTATTTCATTTTTATTTAGTCTTATTTTTTTTTTTTAGTTTTGTTTTCTTTTGTTGCCCTCTCCTCTCTTCTCCTTTCTTCTCCTTCTTCTGTGGTCTTTGCCTTTGCCCTTGCCTTGCCTTGCCTTGCCTTGCCTTGCTTGCCTTGCCTTGCCTTGCCTTGCCTTGCCTTGCCTTGCCTTGCCTTGCTTTAGCCTTGCCTTTGCCTTTGCCTTTGCCTTTGCCTTTGCCTTTGCCTTTGCTTTGCCTTTGCCTTTGCCTTTGCCTTGCCTTTGCCTTTGCCTTTGCCTTTGCCTTTGCCTTGCCTTTGCCTTTGCCTTTGCATTTGCCTTTGCCTTTGCCTTGCAACCCTCCTTTGCTCTTGCCACTGCAATCCGGTTGAGAAGGATTTCAAAGCATCCGATGAGTTTGGAAGGTCTGTCAACAGGTTGTCTTGCAGCAGAGAACCTCCAGCAGCCTCATGCAAGGTCTTCCTCCCTTCATCCCTGCCCTGTGATTCCACCAGCTGCTCCAGTGCTTCCTCGGGGATGTGTTGGAGCTGCCCCCGGGCCAGCTCTGGCGCTGGGCACGGGAGGCTGCTCCCTTTTATAGTGCCCCGGGGCATTGTGACCTCAGCGTTGCCGGGTGCTGGCATTGTGACGTGGGGGTGACAGAGCCCCCATGTGCAGCCCCGCCCATCCCCCCTCTGCCCAGCACCCTTTGGAGGAAGCCCTTGAGACGCTGGCCCCCAATCACTCTCTGTACCTAAAAGACAGGGGAGTAATCAACCTAACCATGGCCCTTTTTTGCAAAAATAGAGTCTGGATTTGTTGTCTGTCCAGCCTTATTTCATCTCTCTCCTCTCCTCTCCTCTCCTCTCCTCTCCTCTCCTCTCCTCTCCTCTCCTCTTCCTCTCCTCTCCTCTCCTCTCCTCTCCTCCTCCTCTCCTCTCCTCTCCTCTCCTCACTTCTCCTCTCTCCACTTTTTCCCTTTTCTTCTCTCCCCATAGTGAGTCAAATAACAAAAAGAATATTTGCCTGAAAGGACAGTGGAATTTCAGCTCGAAAACCACTTTCAAGGACACACAACACAATGGATACATCTGTTTCATTTTTTAATTTATTTTATTTCATTTATTTAGTCTTATTTTTTTTTTAGTTTGTTTTCCTTTTGTTGCCCTCTCCTCTCTTCTCCTTTCTTCTCCTTCTTCTGTGGTCTTGCCTTTGCCTTGCCTTGCCTTGCTTGCCTTGCCTTGCCTTGCCTTGCCTTGCCTTGCTTTTGCCTTGGCTTTGCCTTTGCCTTTGCCTTTGCCTTTGCCTTTGCCTTGCCTTTGCCTTGCCTTGCCTTTGCCTTTGCCTTTGCCTTTGCCTTTGCCTTTGTCTTGCCTTTGCCTTTGCCTTTGCCTTTGCCTTTGCCTTTTGCCTTTGCCTTTGCCTTTGCCTTTGCCTTTGCCTTTGCCTTTGGCCTTGCAACACTCCTTTGCTCTTGCCACTGCAACCAGTTGAGAAGGATTTCAAAGCATCCGACGAGTTTGGAAGGTGGTGGCTCTGTCAACAGGTTGTCTTGCAGCAAGAGAACCTCCAGCAGCCTCATGCAAGGTCCTCCTCCCTTCATCCCTGCCCTGTGATTCCACCAGCTGCTCCAGTGCTTCCTCGGGGATGTGTTGGAGCTGCCCCCGGGCCAGCTCTGGCGCTGGGCACGGGAGGCTGCTCCCTTTTATAGTCCCCCGGGGCATTGTGACCTCAGCGTTGCCGGGTGCTGGCATTGTGACGTGGGGGTGACAGAGCCCCCATGTGCAGCCCCGCCCATCCCCCCTCTGCCCAGCACCCTTTGGAGGAAGCCCTTGAGACGCTGGCCCCAATCACTCTCTGTACCTACAAGACAGGGGAGTAATCAACCTAACCATGGCCCTTTTTTGCAAAAATAGTCTGGATTTGTTGTCTGTCCAGCCTTATTTCATCTCCTCTCTCCTCCTCTCCTCTCCTCTCCTCTCCTCTCCTCTCCTCTCCTCTCCTCTCCTCTCCTCTCCTCTCCCTCTCCTCTCCTCTCCTCTCCTCTCCTCTCCTCTCCTCTCCTCTCCTCTCCTCTCTCTCCCTCTCCTCTCCTCTCCTCTCCTCTCCTCTCCTCTCCTCTCCTCTCCTCTCCTCTCCTCTCCTCTCCTCTCCTCTCCTCTCCTCTCCTCACTTCTCCTCTCTCCACTTTTTCCCTTTTCTTCTCTCCCCATAGTGAGTCAAATAACAAAAGAATATTTGCCTGAAAGGACAGTGGAATTTCAGCTCCAAAACCACTTTCAAGGACACACAACACAATGGATACATCTGTTTCATTTTTTAATTTATTTTATTTCATTTTATTTAGTCTTATTTATTTTTAGTTTTGTTTTCTTTTGTTGCCCTCTCCCTCTCTTCTCCTTTCTTCTCCTTCTTCTGTGGTCTTGCCTTTGACTTGCCTTGACTTGCCTTGCCTTGCCTTGCCTTGCCTTGCCTTGCCTTGCCTTGCCTTGCCTTTGCCTTGCCTTTGCCTTTGCCTTTGCCTTTGCCTTGCCTTTGCCTTGCCTTTGCCTTTGCCTTTGTCTTGCCTTTGCCTTTGCCTTTGCCTTTGCCTTTTTCTTTGCCTTTGCATTTGCCTTTGGCCTTTGCCTTTGCCTTTGCCTTTGCCTTTGCCTTTGCCTTTGCCTTGCAACACTCCTTTGCTCTTGCCACTGCAATCCGGTTGAGAAGGATTTCAAAAGCATCCGACGAGTTTGGAAGGTGGTGGCTCTGTCTACAGGTGTCTTGCAGCAGAGAACCTCCAGCAGCCTCATGCAACGTTTCCTCCCTTCATCCCTGCCCTGTGATTCCACCAGCTGCTCCAGTGCTTCCCTCGGGGATGTGTTGGAGCTGCCCCCGGGGCCAGCTCTGGCGCTGGGCACGGGAGGCTGCTCCCTTTTATAGTGCTCCGGGGCATTGTGACATGAGCGTTGCCGGGTGCTGGCATTGTGACGTGGGGGTGACAGAGCCCCCATGTGCAAGCCCCGCCCATACCCCCTCTGCCCAGCACCCTTTGGAGTAATCAACCTAACCATGGCCCTTTTTTGCAAAAATAGAGTCTGGATTTGTTGTCTGTCCAGCCTTATTTCCTCTCCTCCTCCCTCTCCTCTCCTCTCCACTCCTCTCCTCTCCTCTCCTCTCCTCTCCTCTCCTCTCCTCTCCTCTCCTCTCCTCTCCTCTCCTCTCCTCTCCTCTCCTCTCCTGTCTTCTCCTCTCTCCACTTTTTCCCCTTTTCTTCTCTCCCCATAGTGAGTCAAATAACAAAAAGAATATTTGCCTGAAAGGACAGTGGAATTTCAGCTCCAAAAACACTTTCAAGGACACACAACACAATGGATACATCTGTTTCATTTTTTTAATTTATTTTATTTCATTTTATTTAGTCTTATTTTTTTTTTTTAGTTTTGTTTTCTTTTCTTGCCCTCTCCTCTCTTCTCCTTTCTTCTCCTTCTTCTGTGCTCTTGCCTTTGCCTTGCCTTGCCTTGCTTGCCTTGCCTTGCCTTGCCTTGCCTTGCCTTGCCTTGTCTTGCCCTGCTTTGCTTTTGCCTTGGCTTTGCCTTTGCCTTTGCCTTTGCCTTTGCCTTTGCCTTTGCCTTGCCTTTGCCTTTGCCTTTGCCTTTGCCTTTGCCTTTGCCTTTGCCTTTGCCTTGCCTTTGCCTTTGCTTTGCCTTTGCCTTTGCCTTTGCCTTTGCCTTTGCCTTTGCCTTTGCCTTTGCCTTTGCCTTGCAACACTCCTTTGCTCTTGCCACTGCAATCTGGTTGAGAAGGATTTCAAAGCATCCGATGAGTTTGAAGGTCTGTCAACAGGTTGTCTTGCAGCAGAGAACCTCCAGCAGCCTCATGCAAGGTTTTCCCTCCCTTCATCCCTGCCCTGTGATTCCACCAGCTGCTCCAGTGCTTCCTCGGGGATGTGTTGGAGCTGCCCCCGGGCCAGCTCTGGCGCTGGGCACGGGAGCTGCTCCCTTTTATAGTGCCCCGGGGCATTCTGACCTCAGCGCTGCGGTGCTGGCATTGTGACGTGGGGGTGACAGAGCCCCCATGTGCAGCCCCGCCCATTCCCCCTCT
>NW_027043436.1:2500-17500 GCF_036013475.1 Columba livia
GCCTTTGCCTTTGCCTTGCCTTTGCCTTTGCCTTTGCCTTTGCCTTTGCCTTTGCCTTTGCCTTTGCCTTTGCCTTTGCCTTGCCTTTGCCTTGCCTTTGCCTTGCAACACTCCTTTGCTCTTGCCACTGCAATCCGGTTGAGAAGGATTTCAAAGCATCCGACGAGTTTGGAAGGTGGTGGCTCTGTCAACACGTTGTCTTGCAGCAGAGAACCTCCAGCAGCCTCATGCAAGGTCTTCCTCCCTTCATCCCTGCCCTGTGATTCCACCAGCTGCTCCAGTGCTTCCTCGGGGATGTGTTGGAGCTGCCCCCGGGCCAGCTCTGGCGCTGGGCACGGGAGCTGCTCCCTTTTATAGTGCCCCGGGGCATTGTGACCTCAGCGTTGCTGGGTGCTGGCATTGTGACGTGGGGGTGACAGAGCCCCCATGTGCAGCCCCGCCCATCCCCCCTCTGCCCAGCACCCTTTGGAGGAAGCCCTTGAGCCGCTGGCCCCCAATCACTCTCTGTACCTACAAGACAGGGGAGTAATCAACCTAACCATGGCCCTTTTTTGCAAAAATAGAGTCTGGATTTGTTGTCTGTCCAGCCTTATTTCATCTCCTCTCCTCTCCTCTCCTCTCCTCTCCTCTCCTCTCCTCTCCTCTCCTCTCCTCTCCTCTCCTCTCCTCTCCTCTCCTCTCCTCTCCTCACTTCTCCTCTCTCCACTTTTTGCCTTGCCTTGCCTTGCCTTGCCTTGCCTTGCCCTTGCCTTGCCTTGCCTTGCCTTGCCTTTGCCTTGCCTTTGCCTTGCCTTTGCCTTGCAACACTCCTTTGCTCTTGCCACTGCATTCCGGTTGAGAAGGATTTCAAAGCATCCGACGAGTTTGGAAGCTGGTGGCTCTGTCAACACGTTGTCTTGCAGCAGAGAACCTCCAGCAGCCTCATGCAAGGTCTTCCTACCTTCATCCCTGCCCTGTGATTCCACCAGCTGCTCCAGTGCTTCCTCGGGGATGTGTTGGAGCTGCCCCCGGGCCAGCTCTGGCGCTGGGCAAGGGAGTCTGCTCCCTTTTATAGTGCCCCGGGGCATTGTGACCTCAGCGTTGCTGGGTGCTGGCATTGTGACGTGGGGGTGACAGAGCCCCCATGTGCAGCCCCGCCCATCCCCCCTCTGCCCAGCACCCTTTGGAGGAAGCCCTTGAGCCGCTGGCCCCCAATCACTCTCTGTACCTACAAGACAGGGGAGTAATCAACCTAACCATGGCCCTTTTTTGCAAAAATAGAGTCTGGATTTGTTGTCTGTCCAGCCTTATTTCATCTCCTCTCCTCCCCTCTCCTCTCCTCTCCTCTCCTCTCCTCTCCTCTCCTCTCCTCTCCTCTCCTCTCCTCTCCTCTCCTCTCCTCTCCTCTCCTCTCCTCTCCTCTCCTCTCCTCTCCTCACTTCTCCTCTCTCCACTTTTTGCCTTGCCTTGCCTTGCCTTGCCTTGCCTTGCCTTGCCTTGCCTTCCCTTGCCTTGCCTTGCCTTGCTTGCCTTTGCCTTGCCTTTGCCTTGCCTTTGCCTTGCCTTTGCCTTGCCTTGCCTTTGCCTTTGCCTTTGCCTTGCCTTTGCCTTGCCTTTGCCTTGCCTTTGCCTTGCAACACTCCTTTGCTCTTGCCACTGCAATCCGGTTGAGAAGGATTTCAAAGCATCCGACGAGTTTGGAAGGTGGTGGCTCTGTCAACAGGTTGTCTTGCAGCAGAGAACCTCCAGCAGCCTCATGCAAGGTCTTCCTCCCTTCATCCCTGCCCTGTGATTCCACCAGCTGCTCCAGTGCTTCCTCGGGGATGTGTTGGAGCTGCCCCCGGGCCAGCTCTGGCGCTGGGCTCGGGAGGCTGCTCCCTTTTATAGTGCCCCGGGGCATTGTGACCTCAGCGTTGCCGGGTGCTGGCATTGTGACGTGGGGGTGACAGAGCCCCCATGTGCAGCCCCGCCCATCCCCCCTCTGCCCAGCACCCTTTGGAGGAAGCCCTTGAGCCGCTGGCCCCCAATCACTCTCTGTACCTACAAGACAGGGGAGTAATCAACCTAACCATGGCCCATTTTTGCAAAAATAGAGTCTGGATTTGTTGTCTGTCCAGCCTTATTTCATCTCCTCTCCTCTCCTCTCCTCTCCTCTCCTCTCCTCTCCTCTCCTCTCCTCTCCTCTCCTCTCCTCTCCTCTCCTCTCCTCTCCTCTCCTCACTTCTCCTCTCTCCACTTTTTGCCTTGCCTTGCCTTGCTTTGCCTTGCCTTGCCTTGCCTTGCCTTTGCCTTTGCCTTTGCCTTTGCCTTTGCCTTTTCCTTTGCCTTTGCCTTTGCCTTTGCCTTTGCCTTTGCCTTGCCTTTGCCTTTGCCTTGCCTCGCCTTTGCCTTTGCCTTTGCCTTGCCTTTGCCTTGCCTCGCCTTTGCCTTGCCTTTGCCTTGCAACACTCCTTTGCTCTTGCCACTGCAATCCGGTTGAGAAGGATTTCAAAGCATCCGACGAGTTTGGAAGATGGTGGCTCTGTCAACACGTTGTCTTGCAGCAGAGAACCTCCAGCAGCCTCATGCAAGGTCTTCCTCCCTTCATCCCTGCCCTGTGATTCCACCAGCTGCTCCAGTGCTTCCTCGGGGATGTGTTGGAGCTGCCCCCGGGCCAGCTCTGGCGCTGGGCACGGGAGGCTGCTCCCTTTTATAGTGCCCTGGGGCATTGTGACCTCAGCGTTGCCGGGTGCTGGCATTGTGACGTGGGGGTGACAGAGCCCCCATGTGCAGCCCCGCCCATCCCCCCTCTGCCCAGCACCCTTTGGAGGAAGCCCTTGAGACGCTGGCCCCCAATCACTCTCTGTACCTACAAGACAGGGGAGTAATCCACCTAACCATGGCCCTTTTTTGCAAAAATAGAGTCTGGATTTGTTGTCTGTCCAGCCTTATTTCATCTCCTCTCCTCTCCTCTCCTCTCCTCTCCTCTCCTCTCCTCTCCTCTCCTCTCCTCTCCTCTCCTCTCCTCTCCTCTCCTCTCCTCTCCTCTCCTCTCCTCTCCTCTCCTCTCCTCTCCTCTCCTCTCCTCTCCTCTCCTCTCCTCTCCTCTCCTCTCCTCTCCTCTCCTCTCCTCTCCTCTCCTCTCCTCTCCTCTCCTCTCCTCTCCCTCTCCTCTCCTCTCCTCTCCTCTCCTCTCCTCTCCTCTCCTCTCCTCTCCTCTCCTCTCCTCTCCTCTCCTCTCCTCTCCTCTCCTCTCTTCTCCTCTCTCCACTTTTTGCCTTGCCTTTGCCTTTGCCTTTGCCTTTGCCTTTGCCTTTGCCTTTGCCTTTGCCTTGCCTTTGCCTTGCCTTGCCTTGCCTTTGCCTTTGCCTTGCCTTTGCCTTTGCCTTTGCCTTTGCCTTTGCCTTTGCCTTTGCCTTTGCCTTTGCCTTTGCCTTTGCCTTTGCCTTTGCCTTTGCCTTGCAACACTCCTTTGCTCTTGCCACTGCAATCCGGTTGAGAAGGATTTCAAAGCATCCGACGAGTTTGGAAGGTGGTGGCTCTGTCAATAGGTTGTCTTGCAGCAGAGAACCTCCAGCAGCCTCATGCAAGGTCTTCCTCCCTTCATCCCTGCCCTGTGATTCCACCAGCTGCTCCAGTGCTTCCTCGGGGATGTGTTGGAGCTGCCCCCGGGCCAGCTCTGGCGCTGGGCACGGGAGGCTGCTCCCTTTTATAGTGCCCCGGGGCATTGTGACCTCAGCGTTGCCGGGTGCTGGCATTGTGACGTGGGGGTGACAGAGCCCCCATGTGCAGCCCCGCCCATCCCCCCTCTGCCCAGCACCCTTTGGAGGAAGCCCTTGAGCCGCTGGCCCCCAATCACTCTCTGTACCTACAAGACAGGGGAGTAATCAACCTAACCATGGCCCTTTTTTGCAAAAATAGTCTGGATTTGATGTCTGTCCAGCCTTAATTCATCTCCTCTCCTCTCCTCTCCTCTCCTCTCCTCTCCTCTCCTCTCCTCTCCTCTCCTCTCCTCTCCTCTCCTCTCCACTCCTCTCCTCTCCTCTCCTCTCCTCTCCTCTCCTCTCCTCACTTCTCCTCTCTCCACTTTTTCCCTTTTCTTCTCTCCCCATAGTGAGTCAAATAACAAAAAGAATATTTGTTTGAAAGGACAGTGGAATTTCAGCTCCAAAACCACTTTCAAGGACACACAACACAATGGATACATCTGTTTCATAATTTAATTTATTTTATTTAATTTTATTTAGTCTTATTTTTTTTTTTTTAGTTTTGTTTTCTTTTGTTGCCCTCTCCTCTCTTCTCCTTTCTTCTCCTTCTTCTGTGGTCTTGCCTTGCCTTGCCTTGCCTTGCCTTGCCTTGCCCAGCCTTGCCTTGCCTTGCCTTGCCTTGCCTTGCCTTGCCTTGCCTTGCCTTGCTTTTGCCTTGCCTTTGCCTTTGCCTTTGCCTTTGCCTTGCCTTTGCCTTTGCCTTTACCTTTGCCTTCGCCTTCGCCTTTGCCTTTGCCTTTGCCTTTGACTTTGCCTTTGCCTTTGCCTTTGCCTTGTAAAACTCCTTTGCTCTTGCCACTGCAATCCGGTTGAGAAGGATTTCAAAGCATCCGATGAGTTTGGAAGGTCTGTCAACACGTTGTCTTGCTGCAGAGAACCTCCAGCAGCCTCATGCAAGGTCTTCCTCCCTTCATCCCTGCCCTGTGATTCTACCAGCTGCTCCAGTGCTTCCTCGGGGATGTGTTGGAGCTGCCCCCGGGCCAGCTCTGGCGCTGGGCACGGGAGGCTGCTCCCTTTTATAGTGCCCCGGGGCATTGTGACCTCAGCGTTGCCGGGTGCTGGCATTGTGACGTGGGGGTGACAGAGCCCCCATGTGCAGCCCCGCCCATCCCCCCTCTGCCCAGCACCCTTTGGAGGAAGCCCTTGAGCCGCTGGCCCCCAATCACTCTCTGTACCTACAAGACAGGGGAGTAATCAACCTAACCATGGCCCTTTTTTGCAAAAATAGAGTCTGGATTTGTTGTCTGTCCAGCCTTATTTCATCTCCTCTCCTCTCCTCTCCTCTCCTCTCCTCTCCTCTCCTCTCCTCTCCTCTCCTCTCCTCTCCTCTCCTCTCCTCTCCTCTCCTCTCCTCTCCTCTCCTCTCCTCTCCTCTCCTCTCCTCTCCTCTCCTCTCCTCTCCTCTCCTCTCCTCTCCTCTCCTCTCCTCTCCTCTCCTCTCCTCTCCTCTCCTCTCTTCTCCTCTCCTCTCCTCTCCTCTCCTCTCCTCTCCTCTCCTCTCCTCTCCTCTCCTCTCCTCTCTTCTCCTCTCTCCACTTTTTGCCTTGCCTTTGCCTTTGCCTTTGCCTTTGCCTTTGCCTTTGCCTTGCCTTTGCCTTTGCCTTTGCCTTTGCCTTTGCCTTTGCCTTTGCCTTTGCCTTTGCCTTTGCCTTTGCCTTTGCCTTTGCCTTGCAACACTCCTTTGCTCTTGCCACTGCAATCCGGTTGAGAAGGATTTCAAAGCATCCGACGAGTTTGGAAGGTTGTGGCTCTTTCAACAGGTTGTCTTGCAGCAGAGAACCTCCAGCAGCCTCATGCAAGGTCTTCCTCCCTTCATTCCCGCCCTGTGATTCCACCAGCTGCTCCAGTGCTTCCTCGGGGATGTGTTGGAGCTGCCCCCGGGCCAGCTCTGGCGCTGGGCTCGGGAGGATGCTCCCTTTTATAGTGCCCCGGGGCATTGTGACCTCAGCGTTGCCGGGTGCTGGCATTGTGACGTGGGGGTGACAGAGCCCCCATGTGCAGCCCCGCCCATCCCCCCTCTGCCCAGCACCCTTTGGAGGAAGCCCTTGAGACGCTGGCCCCCAATCACTCTCTGTACCTACAAGACAGGGGAGTAATCAACCTAACCATGGCCCTTTTTTGCAAAAATAGTCTGGATTTGATGTCTGTCCAGCCTTAATTCATCTCCTCTCCTCTCCTCTCCTCTCCTCTCCTCTCCTCTCCTCTCCTCTCCTCTCCTCTCCTCTCCTCTCCTCACTTCTCCTCTCTCCACTTTTTCCCTTTTCTTCTCTCCCCATAGTGAGTCAAATAACAAAAAGAATATTTGTTTGAAAGGACAGTGGAATTTCAGCTCCAAAACCACTTTCAAGGACACACAACACAATGGATACATCTGTTTCATAATTTAATTTATTTTATTTAATTTTATTTAGTCTTATTTTTTTTTTTTTGTTTTGTTTTCTTTTGTTGCCCTCTCCTCTCTTCTCCTTTCTTCTCCTTCTTCTGTGGTCTTGCCTTTGCCTTGCCTTGCCTTGCCTTGCCTTGCCCAGCCTTGCCTTGCCTTGCCTTGCCTTGCCTTGCCTTGCCTTGCCTTGCCTTGCTTTTGCCTTGGCTTTGCCTTTGCCTTTGCCTTTGCCTTTGCCTTGCCTTTGCCTTTGCCTTTGCCTTGCCTTTGCCTTTGTCTTTACCTTTGCCTTCGCCTTCGCCTTTGCCTTTGCCTTTGCCTTTGACTTTGCCTTTGCCTTTGCCTTTGCCTTGTAAAACTCCTTTGCTCTTGCCACTGCAATCCGGTTGAGAAGGATTTCAAAGCATCCGATGAGTTTGGAAGGTCTGTCAACACGTTGTCTTGCTGCAGAGAACCTCCAGTAGCCTCATGCAAGGTCTTCCTCCCTTCATCCCTGCCCTGTGATTCCACCAGCTGCTCCAGTGCTTCCTCGGGGATGTGTTGGAGCTGCCCCCGGGCCAGCTCTGGCGCTGGGCACGGGAGGCTGCTCCCTTTTATAGTGCCCCGGGGCATTGTGACCTCAGCGTTGCCGGGTGCTGGCATTGTGATGTGGGGGTGACAGAGCCCCCATGTGCAGCCCCGCCCATCCCCCCTCTGCCCAGCACCCTTTGGAGGAAGCCCTTGAGACGCTGGCCCCCAATCACTCTCCGTACCTACAAGACAGGGGAGTAATCAACCTAACCATGGCCCTTTTTTGCAAAAATAGAGTCTGGATTTGTTGTCTGTCCAGCCTTATTTCATCTCCTCTCCTCTCCTCTCCTCTCCTCTCCTCTCCTCTCCTCTCCTCTCCTCTCCTCTCCTCTCCTCTCCTCTCCTCTCCTCTCCTCACTTCTCCTCTCTCCACTTTTTGCCTTGCCTTGCCTTGCCTTGCCTTGCCTTGCCTTGCCTTGCCTTGCCTTTGCCTTGCCTTTGCCTTTGCCTTTGCCTTTGCCTTTGCCTTTGCCTTTGCCTTTGCCTTTGCCTTTGCCTTTGCCTTTGCCTTGCCTTTGCCTTGCCTCGCCTTTGCCTTGCCTTTGCCTTGCCTTTGCCTTGCAACACTCCTTTGCTCTTGCCACTGCAATCCGGTTGAGAAGGATTTCAAAGCATCCGACGAATTTGGAAGGTGGTGGCTCTGTCAACACGTTGTCTTGCAGCAGAGAACCTCCAGCAGCCTCATGCAAGGTCTTCCTCCCTTCATCCCTGCCCTGTGATTCCACCAGCTGCTCCAGTGCTTCCTCGGGGATGTGTTGGAGCTGCCCCCGGGCCAGCTCTGGCGCTGGGCACGGGAGGCTGCTCCCTTTTATAGTGCCCCAGGGCATTGTGACCTCAGCGTTGCTGGGTGCTGGCATTGTGACGTGGGGGTGACAGAGCCCCCATGTGCAGCCCCGCCCATCCCCCCTCTGCCCAGCACCCTTTGGAGGAAGCCCTTGAGCCGCTGGCCCCCAATCACTCTCTGTACCTACAAGACAGGGGAGTAATCAACCTAACCATGGCCCTTTTTTGCAAAAATAGAGTCTGGATTTGTTGTCTGTCCAGCCTTATTTCATCTCCTCTCCTCTCCTCTCCTCTCCTCTCCTCTCCTCTCCTCTCCTCTCCTCTCCTCTCCTCTCCTCTCCTCTCCTCTCCTCTCCTCTCCTCTCCTCTCTTCTCCTCTATTCACTTTTTGCCTTGCCTTGCCTTGCCTTGCCTTGCCTTGCCTTGCCTTGCCTCGCCTTGCCCTTGCCCTTGCCCTTGCCCTTGCCCTTGCCCTTGCCTTGCCTTGCCTTGCCTTGCCTTGCCTTGCCTTGCCTTGCCCTAGCCTTGCCCTTGCCTTGCCTTTGCCTTTGCCTTTGCCTTTGCCTTTGCCTTTGCCTTTGCCTTTGCCTTGCCTTTTCCTTCCCTTTGCCTTTGCCTTGCCTTTGCCTTGCCTTTGCCTTGCAACACTCCTTTGCTCTTGCCACTGCAATCCGGTTGAGAAGGATTTCAAAGCATCCGACGAGTTTGGAAGGTGGTGGCTCTGTCAACAGGTTGTCTTGCAGCAGAGAACCTCCAGCAGATTCATGCAAGGTCTTCCTCCCTTCATCCCTGCCCTGTGATTCCACCAGCTGCTCCAGTGCTTCCTCGGGGATGTGTTGGAGCTGCCCCCGGGCCAGCTCTGGTGCTGGGCACGGGAGGCTGCTCCCTTTTATAGTGCCCCGGGGCATTGTGACCTCAGCGTTGCTGGGTGCTGGCATTGTGACGTGGGGGTGACAGAGCCCCCATGTGCAGCCCCGCCCATCCCCCCTCTGCCCAGCACCCTTTGGAGGAAGCCCTTGAGACGCTGGCCCCCAATCACTCTCTGTACCTACAAGACAGGGGAGTAATCAACCTAACCATGGCCCTTTTTTGCAAAAATAGAGTCTGGATTTGTTGTCTGTCCAGCCTTATTTCATCTCCTCTCCTCTCCCCACTTCTCCTCTCCTCTCCTCTCCTCTCCTCTCCTCTCCTCTCCTCTCCTCTCCTCTCCTCTCCTCTCCTCTCCTCTCCTCTCCTCTCCTCTCCTCTCCTCTCCTCTCCTCTCCTCTCCTCACTTCTCCTCCCTTCACTTTTTGCCTTGCCTTGCCTTGCCTTGCCTTGCCTTGCCTTGCCTTTCCTTGCCTTGCCTTGCCTTTGCCTTTGCTTTTGCCTTTGCCTTTGCCTTTGCCTTTGCCTTGCCTCGCCTTTGCCTTGCCTTTGCCTTGCCTTTGCCTTGCAACACTCCTTTGCTCTTGCCACTGCAATCCGGTTGAGAAGGATTTCAAAGCATCCGACGAGTTTGGAAGGTGGTGGCTCTGTCAACACGTTGTCTTGCAGCAGAGAACCTCCAGCAGCCTCATGCAAGGTCTTCCTCCCTTCATCCCTGCCCTGTGATTCCACCAGCTGCTCCAGTGCTTCCTCGGGGATGTGTTGGAGCTGCCCCCGGGCCAGCTCTGGCGCTGGGCACGGGAGGCTGCTCCCTTTTATAGTGCCCCGGGGCATTGTGACCTCAGCGTTGCTGGGTGCTGGCATTGTGACGTGGGGGTGACAGAGCCCCCATGTGCAGCCCCGCCCATCCCCCCTCTGCCCAGCACCCTTTGGAGGAAGCCCTTGAGCCGCTGGCCCCCAATCACTCTCTGTACCTACAAGACAGGGGAGTAATCAACCTAACCATGGCCCTTTTTTGCAAAAATAGAGTCTGGATTTGTTGTCTGTCCAGCCTTATTTCATCTCCTCTCCTCTCCTCTCCTCTCCTCTCCTCTCCTCTCCTCTCCTCTCCTCTCCTCTCCTCTCCTCTCCTCTCCTCTCCTCTCCTCTCCTCTCCTCTCCTCTCCTCTCCTCTCCTCTCCTCTCCTCTCCTCTCCTCTCCTCTCCTCTCCTCTCCTCTCCTCTCCTCTCCTCTCTTCTCCTCTCTCCACTTTTTCCCTTTTCTTCTCTCCCCATAGTGAGTCAAATAACAAAAAGAATATTTGCCTGAAAGGACAGTGGAATTTCACCTCCAAAACCACTTTCAAGGACACACAACACAATGGATACATCTTTTTCATTTCTTAATTTATTTTATTTCATTTTATTTAGTCTTATTTTTTTTTAGTTTTGTTTTCTTTTGTTGCCCTCTCCTCTCTTCTCCTTACTTCTCCTTCTTCTGTGGTCTTGCCTTTGCCTTGCCTTGCGTTGCCTTGCCTTGCCTTGCCTTGCCTTGCCTTGCCTTTGCCTTGCCTTGCCTTGCCTTTGCCTTGCCTTTGCCTTTGCCTTTGCCTTTGCCTTTGCCTTTGCCTTTGCCTTTGCCTTTGCCTTTGCCTTGCAACACTCCTTTGCTCTTGCCACTGCAATCCGGTTGAGAAGGATTTCAAAGCATCTGACGAGTTTGGAAGGTGGTGGCTCTGTCAACAGGTTGTCTTGCAGCAGAGAACCTCCAGCATCCTCATGCAAGGTCTTCCTCCCTTCATCCCTGCCCTGTGATTCCACCAGCTGCTCCAGTGCTTCCTCGGGGATGTGTTGGAGCTGCCCCCGGGCCAGCTCTGGCGCTGGGCACGGGAGGCTGCTCCCTTTTATAGTGCCCCGCGGCATTGTGACCTCAGCGTTGCCGGGTGCTGGCATTGTGACGTGGGGGTGACAGAGCCCCCATGTGCAGCCCCGCCCATCCCCCCTCTGCCCAGCACCCTTTGGAGGAAGCCCTTGAGACGCTGGCCCCCAATCACTCTCTGTACCTACAAGACAGGGGAGTAATCAACCTAACCATGGCCCTTTTTTGCAAAAATAGAGTCTGGATTTGTTGTCTGTCCAGCCTTATTTCATCTCCTCTCCTCTCCTCTCCTCTCCTCTCCTCTCCTCTCCTCTCCTCTCCTCTCCTCTCCTCTCCTCTCCTCTCCTCTCCTCTCCTCTCCTCACTTCTCCTCTCTCCACTTTTTCCCTTTTCTTCTCTCCCCATAGTGAGTCAAATAACAAAAAGAATATTTGCATGAAAGGACAGTGGAATTTCAGCTCCAAAACCACTTTCAAGGACACACAACACAATGGATACATCTGTTTCATTTTTTAATTTATTTTATTTCATTTTATTTAGTCTTATTTTTTTTTTAGTTTTGTTTTCTTTTGTTGCCCTCTCCTCTCTTCTCCTTTCTTCTCCTTCTTCTGTGGTCTTGCCTTTGCCTTGCCTTGCCTTGCCTTGCCTTACCTTGCCTTGCCTTGCCTTGCCTTGCCTTGCCTTGCCTTGCCATGCCTTGCCTTGCCTTGCCTTGCCTTGCCTTGCCTTGCCTTTCCTTGCCTTGCCTTGCCTTGCCTTTGCCTTGCCTTGCCTTGCCTTGCCTTTGCCTTGCCTTGCCTTGCCTTGCCTTTGCCTTGCCTTGCCTTGCCTTGCCTTGCCTTTGCCTTGCCTTGCCTTGCCTTGCCTTTGCCTTGCCTTGCATTTGCCTTGCCTTGCCTTGCCTTGCCTTTGCCTTGCCTTGCCTTGCCTTGCCTTTGCCTTGCCTTGCCTTGCCTTGCCTTTGCCTTGCCTTGCCTTGCCTTGCCTTTGCCTTTCCTTGCCTTGCCTTGCCTTTGCCTTGCCTTGCCTTGCCTTGCCTTTGCCATGCCTTGCCTTGCCTTTGCCTTGCCTTGCCTTGCCTTGCCTTGCCTTGCCTTGCCTTGCCTTTGCCTTGCCTTGCCTTGCCTTGCCTTTGCCTTGCCTTGCCTTGCCTTTGCCTTGCCTTGCCTTGACTTGCCTTGACTTGCCTTTGCCTTGCCTTTGCCTTTGCCTTTGCCTTTGCCTTTGCCTTGCCTTGCCTTGCCTTGCCTTGCCTTGCCTTGCCTTGCCTTGCCTTGCCTTGCCTTGCCTTGCCTAGCCTTTGCCTTGCCTTTGCCTTTGCCTTTGCCTTTGCCTTTGCCTTTGCCTTTGCCTTTGCCTTTGCCTTGCCTTTGCCTTAGCCTTTGCCTTGCCTTTGCCTTTGCCTTTGCCTTTGCCTTTGCCTTTGCCTTTGCCTTTGCCTTTGCCTTTGCCTTGCAACACTCCTTTGCTCTTGCCACTGCAATCCGGTTGAGAAGGATTTCAAAGCATCCGACGAGTTTGGAAGGTGGTGGCTCTGTCAACAGGTTGTCTTGCAGCAGAGAACCTCCAGCAGCCTCATGCAAGGTCTTCCTCCCTTCATCCCTGCCCTGTGATTCCACCAGCTGCTCCAGTGCTTCCTCGGGGATGTGTTGGAGCTGCCCCCGGGCCAGCTCTGGCGCTGGGCACGGGAGGCTGCTCCCTTTTATAGTGCCCCGGGGCATTGTGACCTCAGCGTTGCCGGGTGCTGGCATTGTGACGTGGGGGTGACAGAGCCCCCATGTGCAGCCCCGCCCATCCCCCCTCTGCCCAGCACCCTTTGGAGGAAGCCCTTGAGACGCTGGCCCCCAATCACTCTCCGTACCTACAAGACAGGGGAGTAATCAACCTAACCATGGCCCTTTTTTGCAAAAATAGAGTCTGGATTTGTTGTCTGTCCAGCCTTATTTCATCTCCTCTCCTCTCCTCTCCTCTCCTCTCCTCTCCTCTCCTCTCCTCTCCTCTCCTCTCCTCTCCTCTCCTCTCCTCTCCTCTCCTCTCCTCTCCTCTCCTCTCCTCTCCTCTCCTCACTTCTCCTCTCTCCACTTTTTCCCTTGCCTTGCCTTGCCTTGCCTTGCCTTGCCTTGCCTTGCCTTGCCTTTGCCTTGCCTTTGCCTTTGCCTTTGCCTTTGCCTTTGCCTTTGCCTTTGCCTTTGCCTTTGCCTTTGCCTTTGCCTTTGCCTTTGCCTTGCCTTTGCGTTGCCTCGCCTTTGCCTTGCCTTTGCCTTGCCTTTGCCTTGCAACACTCCTTTGCTCTTGCCACTGCAATCCGGTTGAGAAGGATTTCAAAGCATCCGAGGAGTTTGGAAGGTGGTGGCTCTGTCAACACGTTGTCTTGCAGCAGAGAACCTCCAGCAGCCTCATGCAAGGTCTTCCTCCCTTCATCCCTGCCCTGTGATTCCACCAGCTGCTCCAGTGCTTCCTCGGGGATGTGTTGGAGCTGCCCCCGGGCCAGCTCTGGCGCTGGGCACGGGAGGCTGCTCCCTTTTATAGTGCCCCAGGGCATTGTGACCTCAGCGTTGCTGGGTGCTGGCATTGTGACGTGGGGGTGACAGAGCCCCCATGTGCAGCCCCGCCCATCCCCCCTCTGCCCAGCACCCTTTGGAGGAAGCCCTTGAGCCGCTGGCCCCCAATCACTCTCTGTACCTACAAGACAGGGGAGTAATCAACCTAACCATGGCCCTTTTTTGCAAAAATAGAGTCTGGATTTGTTGTCTGTCCAGCCTTATTTCATCTCCTCTCCTCTCCTCTCCTCTCCTCTCCTCTCCTCTCCTCTCCTCTCCTCTCCTCTCCTCTCCTCTCCTCTCCTCTCCTCTCCTCTCCTCTCCTCTCCTCTCCTCTCCTCTCCTCTCCTCTCCTCTCCTCTCCTCTCCTCTCCTCTCCTCTCCTCTCCTCTCCTCTCCTCTCCTCTCCTCTCCTCTCCTCTCCTCTCCTCTCCTCTCTTCTCCTCTATTCACTTTTTGCCTTGCCTTGCCTTGCCTTGCCTTGCCTTGCCTTGCCTTGCCTCGCCTTGCCCTTGCCCTTGCCCTTGCCCTTGCCCTTGCCCTTGCCTTGCCTTGCCTTGCCTTGCCTTGCCTTGCCTTGCCTTGCCTTGCCCTAGCCTTGCCCTTGCCTTGCCTTTGCCTTTGCCTTTGCCTTTGCCTTTGCCTTTGCCTTTGCCTTTGCCTTTGCCTTGCCTTTTCCTTCCCTTTGCCTTTGCCTTGCCTTTGCCTTGCCTTTGCCTTGCAACACTCCTTTGCTCTTGCCACTGCAATCCGGTTGAGAAGGATTTCAAAGCATCCGACGAGTTTGGAAGGTGGTGGCTCTGTCAACAGGTTGTCTTGCAGCAGAGAACCTCCAGCAGATTCATGCAAGGTCTTCCTCCCTTCATCCCTGCCCTGTGATTCCACCAGCTGCTCCAGTGCTTCCTCGGGGATGTGTTGGAGCTGCCCCCGGGCCAGCTCTGGCGCTGGGCACCGCAGGCTGCTCCCTTTTATAGTGCCCCGGGGCATTGTGACCTCAGCGTTGCCGGGTGCTGGCATTGTGACGTGGGGGTGACAGAGCCCCCATGTGCAGCCCCGCCCATCCCCCCTCTGCCCAGCACCCTTTGGAGGAAGCCCTTGAGACGCTGGCCCCCAATCACTCTCTGTACCTACAAGACAGGGGAGTAATCAACCTAACCATGGCCCTTTTTTGCAAAAATAGAGTCTGGATTTGTTGTCTGTCCAGCCTTATTTCATCTCCTCTCCTCTCCTCTCCTCTCCTCTCCTCTCCTCTCCTCTCCTCTCCTCTCCTCTCCTCTCCTCTCCTCTCCTCTCCTCTCCTCACTTCTCCTCTCTCCACTTTTTCCCTTTTCTTCTCTCCCCATAGTGAGTCAAATAACAAAAAGAATATTTGCATGAAAGGACAGTGGAATTTCAGCTCCAAAACCACTTTCAAGGACACACAACACAATGGATACATCTGTTTCATTTTTTAATTTATTTTATTTCATTTTATTTAGTCTTATTTTTTTTTTAGTTTTGTTTTCTTTTGTTGCCCTCTCCTCTCTTCTCCTTTCTTCTCCTTCTTCTGTGGTCTTGCCTTTGCCTTGCCTTGCCTTGCCTTGCCTTACCTTGCCTTGCCTTGCCTTGCCTTGCCTTGCCTTGCCTTGCCATGCCTTGCCTTGCCTTGCCTTGCCTTGCCTTGCCTTGCCTTTCCTTGCCTTGCCTTGCCTTGCCTTTGCCTTGCCTTGCCTTGCCTTGCCTTTGCCTTGCCTTGCCTTGCCTTGCCTTTGCCTTGCCTTGCCTTGCCTTGCCTTGCCTTTGCCTTGCCTTGCCTTGCCTTGCCTTTGCCTTGCCTTGCATTTGCCTTGCCTTGCCTTGCCTTGCCTTTGCCTTGCCTTGCCTTGCCTTGCCTTTGCCTTGCCTTGCCTTGCCTTGCCTTTGCCTTGCCTTGCCTTGCCTTGCCTTTGCCTTTCCTTGCCTTGCCTTGCCTTTGCCTTGCCTTGCCTTGCCTTGCCTTTGCCATGCCTTGCCTTGCCTTTGCCTTGCCTTGCCTTGCCTTGCCTTGCCTTTGCCTTGCCTTGCCTTGCCTTGCCTTTGCCTTGCCTTGCCTTGCCTTTGCCTTGCCTTGCCTTGCCTTGCCTTGCCTTGCCTTGCCTTGCCTTGCCTTGCCTTGCCTTGCCTTTGCCTTGCCTTGCCTTGCCTTTTCCTTGCCTTGCCTTGCCTTGCCTTTGCCTTGCCTTGCCTTGCCTTGCCTTTGCCTTGCCCTGCCTTGCCTTGCCTTGCCTTGCCTTTGCCTTGCCTTGCCTTGCCTTT
>NW_027043436.1:20000-50000 GCF_036013475.1 Columba livia
GGATGTGTTGGAGCTGCCCCCGGGCCAGCTCTGGTGCTGGGCACGGGAGGCTGCTCCCTTTTATAGTGCCCCGGGGCATTGTGACCTCAGCGTTGCTGGGTGCTGGCATTGTGACGTGGGGGTGACAGAGCCCCCATGTGCAGCCCCGCCCATCCCCCCTCTGCCCAGCACCCTTTGGAGGAAGCCCTTGAGACGCTGGCCCCCAATCACTCTCTGTACCTACAAGACAGGGGAGTAATCAACCTAACCATGGCCCTTTTTTGCAAAAATAGAGTCTGGATTTGTTGTCTGTCCAGCCTTATTTCATCTCCTCTCCTCTCCTCACTTCTCCTCTCCTCTCCTCTCCTCTCCTCTCCTCTCCTCTCCTCTCCTCTCCTCTCCTCTCCTCTCCTCTCCTCTCCTCTCCTCTCCTCTCCTCTCCTCTCCTCTCCTCTCCTCTCCTCTCCTCTCCTCTCCTCTCCTCACTTCTCCTCCCTTCACTTTTTGCCTTGCCTTGCCTTGCCTTGCCTTGCCTTGCCTTGCCTTTCCTTGCCTTGCCTTGCCTTTGCCTTTGCCTTTGCCTTTGCCTTTGCCTTTGCCTTGCCTCGCCTTTGCCTTGCCTTTGCCTTGCCTTTGCCTTGCAACACTCCTTTGCTCTTGCCACTGCAATCCGGTTGAGAAGGATTTCAAAGCATCCGACGAGTTTGGAAGGTGGTGGCTCTGTCAACACGTTGTCTTGCAGCAGAGAACCTCCAGCAGCCTCATGCAAGGTCTTCCTCCCTTCATCCCTGCCCTGTGATTCCACCAGCTGCTCCAGTGCTTCCTCGGGGATGTGTTGGAGCTGCCCCCGGGCCAGCTCTGGCGCTGGGCACGGGAGGCTGCTCCCTTTTATAGTGCCCCGGGGCATTGTGACCTCAGCGTTGCTGGGTGCTGGCATTGTGACGTGGGGGTGACAGAGCCCCCATGTGCAGCCCCGCCCATCCCCC
The DNA here is from genome assembly GCF_036013475.1 of Columba livia. Lineage (NCBI taxonomy): Eukaryota > Metazoa > Chordata > Aves > Columbiformes > Columbidae > Columba > Columba livia. The sequence continues at coordinate 20,966 of NW_027043436.1, forward strand.
CTCTGCCCAGCACCCTTTGGAGGAAGCCCTTGAGCCGCTGGCCCCCAATCACTCTCTGTACCTACAAGACAGGGGAGTAATCAACCTAACCATGGCCCTTTTTTGCAAAAATAGAGTCTGGATTTGTTGTCTGTCCAGCCTTATTTCATCTCCTCTCCTCTCCTCTCCTCTCCTCTCCTCTCCTCTCCTCTCCTCTCCTCTCCTCTCCTCTCCTCTCCTCTCCTCTCCTCTCCTCTCCTCTCCTCTCCTCTCCTCTCCTCTCCTCTCCTCTCCTCTCCTCTCCTCTCCTCTCCTCTCCTCTCCTCTCCTCTCCTCTCCTCTCCTCTCCTCTCCTCTCTTCTCCTCTCTCCACTTTTTCCCTTTTCTTCTCTCCCCATAGTGAGTCAAATAACAAAAAGAATATTTGCCTGAAAGGACAGTGGAATTTCACCTCCAAAACCACTTTCAAGGACACACAACACAATGGATACATCTTTTTCATTTCTTAATTTATTTTATTTCATTTTATTTAGTCTTATTTTTTTTTTAGTTTTGTTTTCTTTTGTTGCCCTCTCCTCTCTTCTCCTTACTTCTCCTTCTTCTGTGGTCTTGCCTTTGCCTTGCCTTGCGTTGCCTTGCCTTGCCTTGCCTTGCCTTGCCTTGCCTTTGCCTTGCCTTGCCTTGCCTTTGCCTTGCCTTTGCCTTTGCCTTTGCCTTTGCCTTTGCCTTTGCCTTTGCCTTTGCCTTTGCCTTGCAACACTCCTTTGCTCTTGCCACTGCAATCCGGTTGAGAAGGATTTCAAAGCATCTGACGAGTTTGGAAGGTGGTGGCTCTGTCAACAGGTTGTCTTGCAGCAGAGAACCTCCAGCATCCTCATGCAAGGTCTTCCTCCCTTCATCCCTGCCCTGTGATTCCACCAGCTGCTCCAGTGCTTCCTCGGGGATGTGTTGGAGCTGCCCCCGGGCCAGCTCTGGCGCTGGGCACGGGAGGCTGCTCCCTTTTATAGTGCCCCGCGGCATTGTGACCTCAGCGTTGCCGGGTGCTGGCATTGTGACGTGGGGGTGACAGAGCCCCCATGTGCAGCCCCGCCCATCCCCCCTCTGCCCAGCACCCTTTGGAGGAAGCCCTTGAGACGCTGGCCCCCAATCACTCTCTGTACCTACAAGACAGGGGAGTAATCAACCTAACCATGGCCCTTTTTTGCAAAAATAGAGTCTGGATTTGTTGTCTGTCCAGCCTTATTTCATCTCCTCTCCTCTCCTCTCCTCTCCTCTCCTCTCCTCTCCTCTCCTCTCCTCTCCTCTCCTCTCCTCTCCTCTCCTCTCCTCTCCTCTCCTCTCCTCTCCTCTCCTCTCCTCTCCTCACTTCTCCTCTCTCCACTTTTTCCCTTTTCTTCTCTCCCCATAGTGAGTCAAATAACAAAAAGAATATTTGCATGAAAGGACAGTGGAATTTCAGCTCCAAAACCACTTTCAAGGACACACAACACAATGGATACATCTGTTTCATTTTTTAATTTATTTTATTTCATTTTATTTAGTCTTATTTTTTTTTTAGTTTTGTTTTCTTTTGTTGCCCTCTCCTCTCTTCTCCTTTCTTCTCCTTCTTCTGTGGTCTTGCCTTTGCCTTGCCTTGCCTTGCCTTGCCTTACCTTGCCTTGCCTTGCCTTGCCTTGCCTTGCCTTGCCTTGCCATGCCTTGCCTTGCCTTGCCTTGCCTTGCCTTGCCTTGCCTTTCCTTGCCTTGCCTTGCCTTGCCTTTGCCTTGCCTTGCCTTGCCTTGCCTTTGCCTTGCCTTGCCTTGCCTTGCCTTTGCCTTGCCTTGCCTTGCCTTGCCTTGCCTTTGCCTTGCCTTGCCTTGCCTTGCCTTTGCCTTGCCTTGCATTTGCCTTGCCTTGCCTTGCCTTGCCTTTGCCTTGCCTTGCCTTGCCTTGCCTTGCCTTTGCCTTGCCTTGCCTTGCCTTGCCTTTGCCTTGCCTTGCCTTGCCTTGCCTTTGCCTTTCCTTGCCTTGCCTTGCCTTTGCCTTGCCTTGCCTTGCCTTGCCTTTGCCATGCCTTGCCTTGCCTTTGCCTTGCCTTGCCTTGCCTTGCCTTGCCTTTGCCTTGCCTTGCCTTGCCTTGCCTTTGCCTTGCCTTGCCTTGCCTTTGCCTTGCCTTGCCTTGCCTTGCCTTGCCTTGCCTTGCCTTGCCTTGCCTTGCCTTGCCTTGCCTTTGCCTTGCCTTGCCTTGCCTTTTCCTTGCCTTGCCTTGCCTTGCCTTTGCCTTGCCTTGCCTTGCCTTGCCTTTGCCTTGCCCTGCCTTGCCTTGCCTTGCCTTGCCTTTGCCTTGCCTTGCCTTGCCTTTGCCTTGCCTTGCCTTGCCTTGCCTTTGCCTTGCCTTGCCTTGCCTTCCGTTGCCTTGCCTTGCCTTGCCTTGCCTTGCCTTTGCCTTGCCTTGCCTTGCCTTGCCTTGCCTTGCCTTGCCTTGCCTTGCCTTGCCTTGCCTTGCCTTGACTTGCCTTGACTTGCCTTTGCCTTGCCTTTGCCTTTGCCTTTGCCTTTGCCTTTGCCTTGCCTTGCCTTGCCTTGCCTTGCCTTGCCTTGCCTTGCCTTGCCTTGCCTTGCCTTGCCTTGCCTTGCCTAGCCTTTGCCTTGCCTTTGCCTTTGCCTTTGCCTTTGCCTTTGCCTTTGCCTTTGCCTTTGCCTTGCCTTTGCCTTAGCCTTTGCCTTGCCTTTGCCTTTGCCTTTGCCTTTGCCTTTGCCTTTGCCTTTGCCTTTGCCTTTGCCTTTGCCTTTGCCTTTGCCTTGCAACACTCCTTTGCTCTTGCCACTGCAATCTGGTTGAGAAGGATTTCAAAGCATCCGACGAGTTTGGAAGGTGGTGGCTCTGTCAACAGGTTGTCTTTCAGCAGAGAACCTCCAGCAGCCTCATGCAAGGTCTTCCTCCCTTCATCCCTGCCCTGTGATTCCACCAGCTGCTCCAGTGCTTCCTCGGGGATGTGTTGGAGCTGCCCCCGGGCCAGCTCTGGCGCTGGGCACGGGAGGCTGCTCCCTTTTATAGTGCCCCGGGGCATTGTGACCTCAGCGTTGCCGGGTGCTGGCATTGTGACGTGGGGGTGACAGAGCCCCCATGTGCAGCCCCGCCCATCCCCCCTCTGCCCAGCACCCTTTGGAGGAAGCCCTTGAGACGCTGGCCCCCAATTCCTCTCTGTACCTACAAGACAGGGGAGTAATCAACCTAACCATGGCCCTTTTTTGCAAAAATAGAGTCTGGATTTGTTGTCTGTCCAGCCTTATTTCATCTCCTCTCCTCTCCTCTCCTCTCCTCTCCTCTCCTCTCCTCTCCTCTCCTCTCCTCTCCTCTCCTCTCCTCTCCTCTCCTCTCCTCTCCTCTCCTCTCCTCACTTCTCCTCTCTCCACTTTTTCCCTTTTCTTCTCTCCCCATAGTGAGTCAAATAACAAAAAGAATATTTGCATGAAAGGACAGTGGAATTTCAGCTCCAAAACCACTTTCAAGGACACACAACACAATGGATACATCTGTTTCATTTTTTAATTTATTTTATTTCATTTTATTTAGTCTTATTTTTTTTTTAGTTTTGTTTTCTTTTGTTGCCCTCTCCTCTCTTCTCCTTTCTTCTCCTTCTTCTGTGGTCTTGCCTTTGCCTTGCCTTGCCTTGCCTTGCCTTGCCTTGCCTTGCCTTGCCTTGTCTTGCCTTGCTTTTGCCTGGGCTTTGCCTTGCCTTGCCTTGCCTTTGCCTTGCCTTTGCCTTTGCCTTTGCCTTGCCTTTGCCTTTGCCTTTGCCTTTGCCTTGCCTTTGCCTTTGCCTTTGCCTTTGCCTTTGCCTTTGCCTTGCAACACTCCTTTGCTCTTGCCACTGCAATCCGGTTGAGAAGGATTTCAAAGCATCCGATGAGTTTGGAAGGTCTGTCAAAAGGTTGTCTTGCAGCAGAGAACCTCCAGCAGCCTCATGCAAGGTTTTCCTCCCTTCATCCCTGCCCTGTGATTCCAACAGCTGCTCCAGTGCTTCCTCGGGGATGTGTTGGAGCTGCCCCCGGGCCAGCTCTGGCGCTGGGCACGGGAGGCTGCTCCCTTTTATAGTGCCCCGGGGCATTGTGACCTCAGCGTTGCCGGGTGCTGGCATTGTGACGTGGGGGTGACAGAGCCCCCATGTGCAGCCCCGCCCATCCCCCCTCTGCCCAGCACCCTTTGGAGGAAGCTCTTGAGACGCTGGCCCCCAATCACTCTCTGTACCTAGAAGACAGGGGAGTAATCAACCTAACCATGGCCCTTTTTTGCAAAAATAGAGTCTGGATTTGTTGTCTGTCCAGCCTTATTTCATCTCCTCTCCTCTCCTCTCCTCTCCTCTCCTCTCCTCTCCTCTCCTCTCCTCTCCTCTCCTCTCCTCTCCTCTCCTCTCCTCTCCTCTCCTCTCCTCTCCTCTCCTCTCCTCTCCTCTCCTCTCCTCTCCTCTCCTCCTCTCCTCTCTTCTCCTCTCCTCTCCTCTCCTCTCCTCCCCTCTCCTCTCCTCTCCTCTCCTCTCCTCTCCTCTCCTCTCCTCTCCTCTCCTCTCCTCTCCTCTCCTCTCCTCTCCTCTCCTCTCCTCTCCTCTCCTCTCCTCTCCTCTCCTCTCCTCTCCTCTCCTCTCCTCTCCTCACCTCTCCTCTCTCCAGTTTTTGCCTTGCCTTGCCTTGCCTTGCCTTGCCTTGCCTTGCCTTGCCTTGCCTTGCCTTGCCTTGCCTTGCCTTGCCTTGCCTTGCCTTGCCTTGCCTTGCCTTTGCCTTGCCTTTGCCTTTGCCTTTGCCTTTGCCTTTCCTTTGCCTTGCCTTTGCCTTTTCCTTTGCCTTGCCTTTGCCTTTGCCTTTGCCTTTTTCTTTCCTTTGCCTTTGCCTTTGCCTTTGCCTTTGCCTTTGCCTTTGCCTTTGCCTTGCAACACTGCTTTGCTCTTGCCACTGCAATCCGGTTGAGAAGGATTTCAAAGCATCCGACGAGTTTGGAAGGTGGTGGCTCTGTCAACAGGTTGTCTTGCAGCAGAGAACCTCCAGCAGCCTCATGCAAGGTTTTCCTCCCTTCATTCCTGCCCTGTGATTCCACCAGCTGCTCCAGTGCTTCCTCGGGAATGTGTTGGAGCTTCCCCCGGGCCAGATCTGGCGCTGGGCACGGGAGGCTGCTCCCTTTTATAGTGCCCCGGGGCATTGTGACCTCAGCGTTGCCGGGTGCTGGCATTGTGACGTGGGGGTGACAGAGCCCCCATGTGCAGCCCCGCCCATCCCCCCTCTGCCCAGCACCCTTTGGAGGAAGCCCTTGAGACGCTGGCCCCCAATCACTCTCTGTACCTACAAGACAGGGGAGTAATCAACCTAACCATGGCCCTTTTTTGCAAAAATAGTCTGGATTTGTTGTCTGTAAAGCCTTATTTCATCTCCTCTCCTCTCCTCTCCTCTCCTCTCCTCTCCTCTCCTCTCCTCTCCTCTCCTCTCCTCTCCTCTCCTCTCCTCTCCTCTCCTCTCCTCTCCTCTCCTCTCCTCTCCTCTCCTCTCCTCTCCTCTCCTCTCCTCTCCTCACTTCTCCTCTCTCCACTTTTTCCCTTTTCTTCTCTCCCCATAGTGAGTCAAATAACAAAAAGAATATTTGCCTGAAAGGACTGTGGAATTTCAGCTCCAAAACCACTTTCAAGGACACACAACACAATGGATACATCTGTTCCATTTTTTAATTTATTTTATTTCATTTTATTTAGTCTTATTTTTTTTTTTTTAGTTTTGTTTCCTTTTGTTGCCCTCTCCTCTCTTCTCCTTTCTTCTCCTTCTTCTGTGGTCTTGTCTTTGCCTTGCCTTGCCTTGCCTTGCCTTGCCTTGCCTTGCCTTGCCGTGTCTTGCCTTGCCTTGCTTTTGCCTTGGCTTTACCTTTGCCTTTGCCTTTGCCTTTGCCTTTGCCTTTGCCTTTGCCTTTGCCTTGCAACACTCCTTTGCTCTTGCCACTGCAATCCGGTTGAGAAGGATTTCAAAGCATCCGATGAGTTTGGAAGGTCTGTCAACAGGTTGTCTTGCAGCAGAGAACCTCCAGCAGCCTCATGCAAGGTCTTCCTCCCTTCATCCCTGCCCTGTGATTCCAAAAGCTGCTCCAGTGCTTCCTCGGGGATGTGTTGGAGCTGCCCCCGGGCCAGCTCTGGCGCTGGGCACGGGAGGCTGCTCCCTTTTATAGTGCCCCGGGGCATTGTGACCTCAGCGTTGCCGGGTGCTGGCATTGTGACGTGGGGCTGACAGAGCCCCCATGTGCAGCCCCGCCCATCCCCCCTCTGCCCAGCACCCTTTGGAGGAAGCCCTTGAGCCGCTGGCCCCCAATCACTCTCTGTACCTACAAGACAGGGGAGTAATCAACCTAACCATGGCCCTTTTTTGCAAAAATAGAGTCTGGATTTGTTGTCTGTCCAGCCTTATTTCATCTCCTCTCCTCTCCTCTCCTCTCCTCTCCTCTCCTCTCCTCTCCTCTCCTCTCCTCTCCTCTCCTCTCCTCTCCTCTCCTCTCCTCTCCTCTCCTCTCCTCTCCTCTCCTCTCCTCTCCTCTCCTCTCCTCTCCTCTCCTCTCCTCTCCTCTCCTCTCCTCTCCTCTCCTCTCCTCTCCTCTCCTCTCCTCTCCTCTCCTCTCCTCTCCTCTCTTCTCCTCTCTCCACTTTTTCCCTTTTCTTCTCTCCCCATAGTGAGTCAAATAACAAAAAGAATATTTGCCTGAAAGGACAATGGAATTTCAGCTCCAAAACCACTTTCAAGGACACACAACACAATGGATACATCTGTTTCATTTTTTAAGTTATTTTATTTCATTTTATTTAGTCTTATTTTTTTTTTTAGTTTTGTTTCCTTTTGTTGCCCTCTCCTCTCTTCTCCTTTCTTCTCCTTCTTCTGTGGTCTTGTCTTTGCCTTGCCTTGCCTTAGCTTGCCTTGCCTTGCCTTGCCTTGCCTTGCCTTGCCTTGCCTTGCCGTGTCTTGCCTTGCCTTGCTTTTGCCTTGGCTTTACCTTTGCCTTTGCCTTTGCCTTTGCCTTTGCCTTGCCTTTGCCTTTGCCTTTGCCTTTGCCTTTGCCTTTGCCTTGCCTTTGCCTTTGCCTTTGCCTTTGCCTTTGCCTTTGCCTTTGCCTTTGCCTTTGCCTTTGCCTTTGCCTTTGCCTTGCAACACTCCTTTGCTCTTGCCACTGCAATCCGGTTGAGAAGGATTTCAAAGCATCCGATGAGTTTGGAAGGTCTGTCAACAGGTTGTCTTGCAGCAGAGAACCTCCAGCAGCCTCATGCAAGGTCTTCCTCCCTTCATCCCTGCCCTGTGATTCCAAAAGCTGCTCCAGTGCTTCCTCGGGGATGTGTTGGAGCTGCCCCCGGGCCAGCTCTGGCGCTGGGCACGGGAGGCTGCTCCCTTTTATAGTGCCCCGGGGCATTGTGACCTCAGCGTTGCCGGGTGCTGGCATTGTGACGTGGGGCTGACAGAGCCCCCATGTGCAGCCCCGCCCATCCCCCCTCTGCCCAGCACCCTTTGGAGGAAGCCCTTGAGATGCTGGCCCCCAATCACTCTCTGTACCTACAAGACAGGGGAGTAATCAACCTAACCATGGCCCTTTTTTGCAAAAATAGAGTCTGGATTTGTTGTCTGTCCAGCCTTATTTCATCTCCTCTCCTCTCCTCTCCTCTCCTCTCCTCTCCTCTCCTCTCCTCTCCTCTCCTCTCCTCTCCTCTCCTCTCCTCTCCTCTCCTCTCCTCTCCTCTCCTCTCCTCTCCTCTCCTCTCCTCTCCTCTCCTCTCCTCTCCTCTCCTCTCCTCTCCTCTCCTCTCCTCTCCTCTCTTCTCCTCTCTCCACTTTTTCCCTTTTCTTCTCTCCCCATAGTGAGTCAAATAACAAAAAGAATATTTGCCTGAAAGGACAACGGAATTTCAGCTCCAAAACCACTTTCAAGGACACACAACACAATGGATACATCTGTTTCATTTTTTAAGTTATTTTATTTCATTTTATTTAGTCTTATTTTTTTTTTTTTAGTTTTGTTTCCTTTTGTTGCCCTCTCCTCTCTTCTCCTTTCTTCTCCTTCTTCTGTGGTCTTGTCTTTGCCTTGCCTTGCCTTGCCTTGCCTTGCCTTGCCTTGCCGTGTCTTGCCTTGCCTTGCTTTTGCCTTGGCTTTACCTTTGCCTTTGCCTTTGCCATTGCCTTTGCCTTGCCTTTGCCTTTGCCTTTGCCTTTGCCTTTGCCTTTGCCTTGCCTTTGCCTTTGCCTTTGCCTTTGCCTTGCAACACTCCTTTGCTCTTGCCACTGCAATCCGGTTGAGAAGGATTTCAAAGCATCCGATGAGTTTGGAAGGTCTGTCAACAGGTTGTCTTGCAGCAGAGAACCTCCAGCAGCCTCATGCAAGGTCTTCCTCCCTTCATCCCTGCCCTGTGATTCCAAAAGCTGCTCCAGTGCTTCCTCGGGGATGTGTTGGAGCTGCCCCCGGGCCAGCTCTGGCGCTGGGCACGGGAGGCTGCTCCCTTTTATAGTGCCCCGGGGCATTGTGACCTCAGCGTTGCCGGGTGCTGGCATTGTGACGTGGGGCTGACAGAGCCCCCATGTGCAGCCCCGCCCATCCCCCCTCTGCCCAGCACCCTTTGGAGGAAGCCCTTGAGATGCTGGCCCCCAATCACTCTCTGTACCTACAAGACAGGGGAGTAATCAACCTAACCATGGCCCTTTTTTGCAAAAATAGAGTCTGGATTTGTTGTCTGTCCAGCCTTATTTCATCTCCTCTCCTCTCCTCTCCTCTCCTCTCCTCTCCTCTCCTCTCCTCTCCTCTCCTCTCCTCTCCTCTCCTCTCCTCTCCTCTCCTCTCCTCTCCTCTCCTCTCCTCACTTCTCCTCTCTCCACTTTTTCCCTTTTCTTCTCTCCCCATAGTGAGTCAAATAACAAAAAGAATATTTGCCTGAAAGGACAGTGGAATTTCAGCTCCAAAACCACTTTCAAGGACACACAACACAATGGATACATCTGTTTCATTTTTTAATTTATTTTATTTCATTTTATTTAGTCTTATTTTTTTTTTAGTTTTGTTTTCTTTTGTTGCCCTCTCCTCTCTTCTCCTTTCTTCTCCTTCTTCTGTGGTCTTGCCTTTGCCTTGCCTTGCCTTGCCTTGCCTTGCATTGCCTTGCCTTGCCTTGCCTTGCCTTGTCTTGCCTTGCCTTGCTTTTGCCTTGGCTTTGCCTTTGCCTTTGCCTTTGCCTTTGCCTTCCCTTTGCCTTTGCCTTTGCCTTTGCCTTTGCCATTGCCTTTGCCTTTGCCTTTGCCTTTGCCTTTGCCTTTGCCTTTGCCTTTGCCTTTGCCTTTGCCTTTGCCTTTGCCTTGCAACACTCCTTTGCTCTTGCCACTGCAATCCGGTTGAGAAGGATTTCAAAGCATCCGACGAGTTTGGAAGGTGGTGGCTCTGTCAACACGTTTTCTTGCAGCAGAGAACCTCCAGCAGCCTCATGCAAGGTCTTCCTCCCTTCATCCCTGCCCTGTGATTCCACCAGCTGCTCCAGTGCTTCCTCGGGGATGTGTTGGAGCTGCCCCCGGGCCAGCTCTGGCGCTGGGCACGGGAGGCTGCTCCCTTTTATAGTGCCCCGGGGCATTGTGACCTCAGCGTTGCTGGGTGCTGGCATTGTGACGTGGGGGTGACAGAGCCCCCATGTGCAGCCCCGCCCATCCCCCCTCTGCCCAGCACCCTTTGGAGGAAGCCCTTGAGACGCTGGCCCCCAATCACTCTCTGTACCTACAAGACAGGGGAGTAATCAACCTAACCATGGCCCTTTTTTGCAAAAATAGAGTCTGGATTTGTTGTCTGTCCAGCCTTATTTCATCTCCTCTCCTCTCCTCTCCTCTCCTCTCCTCTCCTCTCCTCTCCTCTCCTCTCCTCTCCTCTCCTCTCCTCTCCTCTCCTCACTTCTCCTCTCTCCACTTTTTGCCTTGCCTTGCCTTGCCTTGCCTTGCCTTGCCTTGCCTTGCCTTGCCTTGCCTTGCCTTTGCCTTGCAACACTCCTTTGCTCTTGCCACTGCAATCCGGTTGAGAAGGATTTCAAAGCATCCGACGAGTTTGGAAGGTGGTGGCTCTGTCAACACGTTGTCTTGCAGCAGAGAACCTCCAGCAGCCTCATGCAAGGTCTTCCTCCCTTCATCCCTGCCCTGTGATTCCACCAGCTGCTCCAGTGCTTCCTCGGGGATGTGTTGGAGCTGCCCCCGGGCCAGCTCTGGCGCTGGGCACGGGAGGCTGCTCCCTTTTATAGTGCCCCGGGGCATTGTGACCTCAGCGTTGCTGGGTGCTGGCATTGTGACGTGGGGGTGACAGAGCCCCCATGTGCAGCCCCGCCCATCCCCCCTCTGCCCAGCACCCTTTGGAGGAAGCCCTTGAGCCGCTGGCCCCCAATCACTCTCTGTACCTACAAGACAGGGGAGTAATCAACCTAACCATGGCCCTTTTTTGCAAAAATAGAGACTGGATTTGTTGTCTGTCCAGCCTTATTTCATCTCCTCTCCTCTCCTCTCCTCTCCTCTCCTCTCCTCTCCTCTCCTCTCCTCTCCTCTCCTCTCCTCTCCTCTCCTCTCCTCTCCTCTCCTCTCCTCTCCTCTCCTCTCCTCTCCTCTCCTCTCCTCTCCTCTCCTCTCCTCACTTCTCCTCTCTCCACTTTTTGCCTTGCCTTGCCTTGCCTTGCCTTGCCTTGCCTTGCCTTGCCTTGCCCTGCCTTGCCTTGCCTTGCCTTTGCCTTTGCCTTTGCCTTTGCCTTTGCCTTTGCCTTGCCTTTGCCTTGCCTCGCCTTTGCCTTGCCTTTGCCTTGACTTTGCCTTGCAACACTCCTTTGCTCTTGCCACTGCAATCCGGTTGAGAAGGATTTCGAAGCATCCGACGAGTTTGGAAGGTGGTGGCTCTGTCGACACGTTGTCTTGCAGCAGAGAACCTCCAGCAGCCTCATGCAAGGTCTTCCTCCCTTCATCCCTGCCCCATGATTCCACCAGCTGCTCCAGTGCTTCCTCGGGGATGTGTTGGAGCTGCCCCCGGGCCAGCTCTGGCGCTGGGCACGGGAGGCTGCTCCCTTTTATAGTGCCCCGGGGCATTGTGACCTCAGCGTTGCTGGGTGCTGGCATTGTGACGTGGGGGTGACAGAGCCCCCATGTGCAGCCCCGCCCATCCCCCCTCTGCCCAGCACCCTTTGGAGGAAGCCCTTGAGCCGCTGGCCCCCAATCACTCTCTGTACCTACAACACAGGGGAGTAATCAACCTAACCATGGCCCTTTTTTGCAAAAATAGAGTCTGGATTTGTTGTCTGTCCAGCCTTATTTCATCTCCTCTCCTCTCCTCTCCTCTCCTCTCCTCTCCTCTCCTCTCCTCTCCTCTCCTCTCCTCTCCTCTCCTCTCCTCTCCTCTCCTCTCCTCTCCTCTCCTCTCCTCTCCTCTCCTCTCCTCTCCTCTCCTCTCCTCTCCTCTCCTCTCCTCTCCTCTCCTCTCCTCTCCTCTCCTCTCCTCTCCTCTCCTCTCCTCTCCTCTCCTCTCCTCTCCTCTCTCCACTTTTTGCCTTGCCTTGCCTTGCCTTGCCTTGCCTTGCCTTGCCTTTGCCTTTGCCTTTGCCTTTGTCTTTGCCTTTGCCTTTGCCTTTGCCTTTGCCTTTGCCTTTGTCTTTGCCTTTGCCTTGACTCGCCTTTGCCTTGCCTTTGCCTTGCCTTTGCCTTGCAACACTCCTTTGCTCTTGCCACTGCAATCCGGTTGAGAAGGATTTCAAAGCATCCGACGAGTTTGGAAGGTGGTGGCTCTGTCAACACGTTGTCTTGCAGCAGAGAACCTCCAGCAGCCTCATGCAAGGTCTTACTACCTTCATCCCTGCCCTGTGATTCCACCAGCTGCTCCAGTGCTTCCTCGGGGATGTGTTGGAGCTGCCCCCGGGCCAGCTCTGGCGCTGGGCACGGGAGGCTGCTCCCTTTTATAGTGCCCCGGGGCATTGTGACCTCAGCGTTGCTGGGTGCTGGCATTGTGACGTGGGGGTGACAGAGCCCCCATGTGCAGCCGCGCCCATCCCCCTTCTGCCCAGCACCCTTTGGAGGAAGCCCTTGAGCCGCTGGCCCCCAATCACTCTCTGTACCTACAAGACAGGGGAGTAATCAACCTAACCATGGCCCTTTTTTGCAAAAATAGAGTCTGGATTTGTTGTCTGTCCAGCCTTATTTCCTCTCCTCTCCTCTCCTCTCCTCTCCTCTCCTCTCCTCTCCTCTCCTCTCCTCTCCTCTCCTCTCCTCTCCTCTCCTCTCCTCTCCTCTCCTCTCCTCTCCTCTCCTCTCCTCTCCTCTCCTCTCCTCTCCTCTCCTCTCCTCACTTCTCCTCTCTCCACTTTTTGCCTTGCCTTGCCTTGCCTTGCCTTGCCTTGCCTTGCCTTGCCTTGCCTTGCCTTGCCTTGCCTTTGCCTTTGCCTTTGCCTTTGCCTTTGCCTTTGCCTTTGCCTTTGCCTTTGCCTTTGCCTTTGCCTTTGCCTTGCCTTTGCCTTGCCTCGCCTTTGCCTTGCCTTTGCCTTGCCTTTGCCTTGCAACACTCCTTTGCTCTTGCCACTGCAATCCGGTTGAGAAGGATTTCAAAGCATCCGACGAGTTTGGAAGGTGGTGGCTCTGCCAACACGTTGTCTTGCAGCAGAGAACCTCCAGCAGCCTCATGCAAGGTCTTCCTCCCTTCATCCCTGCCCTGTGATTCCACCAGCTGCTCCAGTGCTTCCTCGGGGATGTGTTGGAGCTGCCCCCGGGCCAGCTCTGGCGCTGGGCACGGGAGGCTGCTCCCTTTTATAGTGCCCCGGGGCATTGTGACCTCAGCGTTGCTGGGTGCTGGCATTGTGACGTGGGGGTGACAGAGCCCCCATGTGCAGCCCCACCCATCCCCCCTCTGCCCAGCACCCTTTGGAGGAAGCCCTTGAGCCGCTGGCCCCCAATCACTCTCTGTACCTACAAGACAGGGGAGTAATCAACCTAACCATGGCCCTTTTTTGCAAAAATAGAGACTGGATTTGTTGTCTGTCCAGCCTTATTTCCTCTCCTCTCCTCTCCTCTCCTCTCCTCTCCTCTCCTCTCCTCTCCTCTCCTCTCCTCTCCTCTCCTCTCCTCTCCTCTCCTCTCCTCTCCTCTCCTCTCCTCTCCTCTCCTCTCCTCTCCTCTCCTCTCCTCACCTCTCCTCTCCTCTCCTCTCCTCTCCTCTCCTCTCCTCTCCTCTCCTCTCCTCTCCTCTCCTCTCCTCACTTCTCCTCTCTCCACTTTTTGCCTTGCCTTGCCTTGCCTTGCCTTGCCTTGCCTTGCCTTGCCTTGCCTTTGCCTTTGCCTTTGCCTTTGCCTTTGCCTTTGCCTTTGCCTTTGCCTTGCCTTTGCCTTGCCTCGCCTTTGCCTTGCCTTTGCCTTGCCTTTGCCTTGCAACACTCCTTTGCTCTTGCCACTGCAATCCGGTTGAGAAGCATTTCAAAGCATCCGACGAGTTTGGAAGGTGGTGGCTCTGTCAACACGTTGTCTTGCAGCAGAGAACCTCCAGCAGCCTCATGCAAGGTCTTCCTCCCTTCATCCCTGCCCTGTGATTCCACCAGCTGCTCCAGTGCTTCCTCGGGGATGTGTTGGAGCTGCCCCCGGGCCAGCTCTGGCGCTGGGCACGGGAGGCTGCTCCCTTTTATAGTGCCCCGGGGCATTGTGACCTCAGCGTTGCTGAGTGCTGGCATTGTGACGTGGGGGTGACAGAGCCCCCATGTGCAGCCCCGCCCATCCCCCCTCTGCCCAGCACCCTTTGGAGGAAGCCCTTGAGACGCTGGCCCCCAATCACTCTCTGTACCTACAAGACAGGGGAGTAATCAACCTAACCATGGCCCTTTTTTGCAAAAATAGAGTCTGGATTTGTGGTCTGTCCAGCCTTATTTCATCTCCTCTCCTCTCCTCTCCTCTCCTCTCCTCTCCTCTCCTCTCCTCTCCTCTCCTCTCCTCTCCTCTCCTCTCCTCTCCTCTCCTCTCCTCTCCTCTCCTCACTTCTCCTCTCTCCACTTTTTCCCTTTTCTTCTCTCCCCATAGTGAGTCAAATAACAAAAAGAATATTTGCCTGAAAGGACAGTGGAATTTCAGCTCCAAAACCACTTTCAAGGACACACAACACAATGGATACATCTGTTTCATTTTTTAATTTATTTTATTTCATTTTATTTAGTCTTATTTTTTTTTTAGTTTTGTTTTCTTTTGTTGCCCTCTCCTCTCTTCTCCTTTCTTCTCCTTCTTCTGTGGTCTTGCCTTTGCCTTGCCTTGCGTTGCCTTGCCTTGCATTGCCTTGCCTTGCCTTGCCTTGCCTTGTCTTGCCTTGCCTTGCTTTTGCCTTGGCTTTGCCTTTGCCTTTGCCTTTGCCTTTGCCTTCCCTTTGCCTTTGCCTTTGCCTTTGCCTTTGCCTTTGCCTTTGCCTTTGCCTTTGCCTTTGCCTTTGCCTTTGCCTTTGCCTTGCAACACTCCTTTGCTCTTGCCACTGCAATCCGGTTGAGAAGGATTTCAAAGCATCCGATGAGTTTGGAAGGTCTGTCAACAGGTTGTCTTGCAGCAGAGAACCTCCAGCAGCCTCATGCAAGGTCTTCCTCCCTTCATCCCTGCCCTGTGATTCCACCAGCTGCTCCAGTGCTTCCTCGGGGATGTGTTGGAGCTGCCCCCGGGCCAGCTCTGGCGCTGGGCACGGGAGGCTGCTCCCTTTTATAGTGCCCCGGGGCATTGTGACCTCAGCGTTGCCGGGTGCTGGCATTGTGGCGTGGGGGTGACAGAGCCCCCATGTGCAGCCCCGCCCATCCCCCCTCTGCCCAGCACCCTTTGGAGGAAGCCCTTGAGACGCTGGCCCCCAATCACTCTCTGTACCTACAAGACAGGGGAGTAATCAACCTAACCATGGCCCTTTTTTGCAAAAATAGAGTCTGGATTTGTTGTCTGTCCAGCCTTATTTCATCTCCTCTCCTCTCCTCTCCTCTCCTCTCCTCTCCTCTCCTCTCCTCTCCTCTCCTCTCCTCTCCTCTCCTCTCCTCTCCTCTCCTCTCCTCTCCTCTCCTCTCCTCACTTTTCCTCTCTCCACTTTTTGCCTTTCCTTGCCTTGCCTTGCCTTGCCTTGCCTTGCCTTTGCCTTTGCCTTTGCCTTTGCCTTTGCCTTTGCCTTGCCTTTGACTTTGCCTTGCCTTTGCCTTGCCTTTGCCTTTGCCTTTGCCTTTGCCTTTGCCTTTGCCTTTGCCTTTGCCTTTGCCTTTGCCTTTGCCTTTGCCTTTGCCTTGCCTTTGCCTTTGCCTTTGCCTTTGCCTTTGCCTTTGCCTTTGCCTTTGCCTTTGCCTTTGCCTTTGAATTTGCCTTGCAACACTCCTTTGCTCTTGCCACTGCAGTCCGGTTGAGAAGGATTTCAAAGCATCCGACGAGTTTGGAAGGTGGTGGCTCTGTCAACACGTTGTCTTGCAGCAGAGAACCTCCAGTAGCTTCATGCAAGGTTTTCCTCCCTTCATCCCTGCCCTGTGATTCCACAAGCTGCTCCAGTGCTTCCTCGGGGATGTGTTGGAGCTGCCCCCGGGCCAGCTCTGGCGCTGGGCACGGGAGGCTGCTCCCTTTTATAGTGCCCCGGGGCATTGTGACCTCAGCGTTGCTGGGTGCTGGCATTGTGACGTGGGGGTGACAGAGCCCCCATGTGCAGCCCCGCCCATCCCCCCTCTGCCCAGCACCCTTTGGAGGAAGCCCTTGAGACGCTGGCCCCCAATCACTCTCTGTACCTACAAGACAGGGGAGTAATCAACCTAACCATGGCCCTTTTTTGCAAAAATAGAGTCTGGATTTGTTGTCTGTCCAGCCTTATTTCATCTCCTCTCCTCTCCTCTCCTCTCCTCTCCTCTCCTCTCCTCTCCTCTCCTCTCCTCTCCTCTCCTCTCCTCTCCTCTCCTCTCCTCTCCTCTCCTCTCCTCTCCTCTCCTCTCCTCTCCTCTCCTCTCCTCTCCTCTCCTCTCCTCTCCTCTCCTCTCCTCTCCTCTCCTCTCCTCTCCTCTCCTCTCCTCTCCTCTCCTCTCCTCTCCTCTCCTCTCTTCTCCTCTCTCCACTTTTTGCCTTGCCTTTCCTTGCCTTGCCTTGCCTTGCCTTGCCTTGCCTTTGCATTGCCTTTGCCTTTGCCTTTGCCTTTGCCTTTGCCTTTGCCTTTGCCTTTGCCTTTGCCTTTGCCTTGCCTTTGCCTTTGCCTTTGCCTTGCCTTTGCCTTTGCCTTTGCCTTTGCCTTTGCCTTTGCCTTTGTCTTTGCCTTTGCCTTTGCCTTGCAACACTCCTTTGCTCTTGCCACTGCAATTCGGTTGAGAAGGATTTCAAAGCATCCGACGTGTTTGGAAGGTGGTGGCTCTGTCAACACGTTGTCTTGCAGTAGAGAACCTGCAGCAGCCTCATGCAAGGTCTTCCTCCCTTCATCCCTGCCCTGTGATTCCACCAGCTGCTCCAGTGCTTCCTCGGGGATGTGTTGGAGCTGCCCCCGGGCCAGCTCTGGCGCTGGGCACGGGAGGCTGCTCCCTTTTATAGTGCCCCGGGGCATTGTGACCTCAGCGTTGCTGGGTGCTGGCATTGTGACGTGGGGGTGACAGAGCCCCCATGTGCAGCCCCGCCCATCCCCACTCAGCCCAGCACCCTTTGGAGGAAGCCCTTGAGACACTGGCCCCCAATCACTCTCTGTACCTACAAGACAGGGGAGTAATCAATCTAACCATGGCCCTTTTTTGCAAAAATAGAGTCTGGATTTGTTGTCTGTCCAGCCTTATTTCATCTCCTCTCCTCTCCTCTCCTCTCCTCTCCTCTCCTCTCCTCTCCTCTCCTCTCCTCTCCTCTCCTCTCCTCTCCTCTCCTCTCCTCTCCTCTCCTCTCCTCTCCTCTCCTCTCCTCTCCTCTCCTCTCCTCTCCTCTCCTCTCCTCTCCTCTCCTCTCCTCTCCTCTCCTCTCCTCTCCTCTCCTCTCCTCTCCTCTCCTCTCCTCTCTCTCCTCTCCTCTCCTCTCCTCTCCTCTCCTCTCCTCTCCTCTCCTCTCCTCTCCTCTCCTCTCCTCTCCTCTCCTCTCCTCTCCTCACTTCTCCTCTCTCCACTTTTTGCCTTGCCTTGCCTTGCCTTGCCTTGCCTTGCCTCGCCTCGCCTCGCCTCGCCTCGCCTCGCCTCGCCTTGCCTTGCCTTGCCTTGCCTTGCCTTGCCTTTTCCTTGCAACACTCCTTTGCTCTTGCCACTGCAATCCGGTTGAGAAGGATTTCAAAGCATCCGACGAGTTTGGAAGGTGGTGGCTCTGTCAACACGTTGTCTTGCAGCAGAGAACATCCAGCAGCCTCATGCAAGGTCTTCCTCCCTTCATCCCTGCCCTGTGATTCCACCAGCTGCTCCAGTGCTTCCTCGGGGATGTGTTGGAGCTGCCCCCGGGCCAGCTCTGGCGCTGGGCACGGGAGGCTGCTCCCTTTTATAGTGCCCCAGGGCATTGTGACCTCAACGTTGCTGGGTGCTGGCATTGTGACGTGGGGGTGACAGAGCCCCCATGTGCAGCCCCGCCCATCCCCCCTCTGCCCAGCACCCTTTGGAGGAAGCCCTTGAGCCGCTGGCCCCCAATCACTCTCTGTACCTACAAGACAGGGGAGTAATCAACCTAACCATGGCCCTTTTTTGCAAAAATACAGTCTGGATTTGTTGTCTGTCCAGCCTTATTTCATCTCCTCTCCTCTCCTCTCCTCTCCTCTCCTCTCCTCTCCTCTCCTCTCCTCTCCTCTCCTCTCCTCTCCTCTCCTCTCCTCTCCTCTCCTCTCCTCTCCTCACTTCTCCTCTCTCCACTTTTTGCCTTACCTTGCCTTGCCTTGCCTTGCCTTGCCTTGCCTTGCCTTGCCTTTGCCTTGCAACACTCCTTTGCTCTTGCCACTGCAATCCGGTTGAGAAGGATTTCAAAGCATCCAACGAGTTTGGAAGGTGGTGGCTCTGTCAACACGTTGTCTTGCAGCAGAGAACCTCCAGCAGCCTCATGCAAGGTCTTCCTACCTTCATCCCTGCCCTGTGATTCCACCAGCTGCTCCAGTGCTTCCTCGGGGATGTGTTGGAGCTGCCCCCGGGCCAGCTCTGGCGCTGGGCACGGGAGGCTGCTCCCTTTTATAGTGCCCCGGGGCATTGTGACCTCAGCGTTGCTGGGTGCTGGCATTGTGACGTGGGGGTGACAGAGCCCCCATGTGCAGCCGCGCCCATCCCCCTTCTGCCCAGCACCCTTTGGAGGAAGCCCTTGAGCCGCTGGCCCCAAATCACTCTCTGTACCTACAAGACAGGGGAGTAATCAACCTAACCATGGACCTTTTTTGCAAAAATAGAGTCTGGATTTGTTGTCTGTCCAGCCTTATTTCCTCTCCTCTCCTCTCCTCTCCTCTCCTCTCCTCTCCTCTCCTCTCCTCTCCTCTCCTCTCCTCTCCTCTCCTCTCCTCTCCTCTCCTCTCCTCTCCTCTCCTCTCCTCTCCTCTCCTCTCCTCTCCTCTCCTCTCCTCTCCTCTCCTCACTTCTCCTCTCTCCACTTTTTGCCTTGCCTTGCCTTGCCTTGCCTTTGCATTGCCTTTGCCTTTGCCTTTGCCTTTGCCTTTGCCTTTGCCTTTGCCTTTGCCTTGCCTTTGCCTTTGCCTTTGCCTTGCCTTTGCCTTTGCCTTTGCCTTTGCCTTTGCCTTTGCCTTTGTCTTTGCCTTTGCCTTTGCCTTGCAACACTCCTTTGCTCTTGCCACTGCAATCCGGTTGAGAAGGATTTCAAAGCATCCGACGTGTTTGGAAGGTGGTGGCTCTGTCAACACGTTGTCTTGCAGTAGAGAACCTGCAGCAGCCTCATGCAAGGTCTTCCTCCCTTCATCCCTGCCCTGTGATTCCACCAGCTGCTCCAGTGCTTCCTCGGGGATGTGTTGGAGCTGCCCCCGGGCCAGCTCTGGCGCTGGGCACGGGAGGCTGCTCCCTTTTATAGTGCCCCGGGGCATTGTGACCTCAGCGTTGCTGGGTGCTGGCATTGTGACGTGGGGGTGACAGAGCCCCCATGTGCAGCCCCGCCCATCCCCACTCAGCCCAGCACCCTTTGGAGGAAGCCCTTGAGACACTGGCCCCCAATCACTCTCTGTACCTACAAGACAGGGGAGTAATCAATCTAACCATGGCCCTTTTTTGCAAAAATAGAGTCTGGATTTGTTGTCTGTCCAGCCTTATTTCATCTCCTCTCCTCTCCTCTCCTCTCCTCTCCTCTCCTCTCCTCTCCTCTCCTCTCCTCTCCTCTCCTCTCCTCTCCTCTCCTCTCCTCTCCTCTCCTCTCCTCTCCTCTCCTCTCCTCTCCTCTCCTCTCCTCTCCTCTCCTCTCCTCTCCTCTCCTCTCCTCTCCTCTCCTCTCCTCTCCTCTCCTCTCCTCTCCTCTCCTCTCCTCTCTTCTCCTCTCTCCACTTTTTGCCTTGCCTTGCCTTGCCTTGCCTTGCCTTGCCTTGCCTTGCCTTGCCTTGCCTTGCCTTGCCTTGCCTTGCCTTGCCTTGCCTTTGCCTTGCAACACTCCTTTGCTCTTGCCACTGCAATCCGGTTGAGAAGGATTTCAAAGCATCCGACGAGTTTGGAAGGTGGTGGCTCTGTCAACACGTTGTCTTGCAGCAGAGAACCTCCAGCAGCCTCATGCAAGGTCTTCCTCCCTTCATCCCTGCCCTGTGATTCCACCAGCTGCTCCAGTGCTTCCTCGGGGATGTGTTGGAGCTGCCCCGGCCAGCTCTGGCGCTGGGCACGGGAGGCTGCTCCCTTTTATAGTGCCCCGGGGCATTGTGACCTCAGCGTTGCTGGGTGCTGGCATTGTGACGTGGGGGTGACAGAGCCCCATGTGCAGCCCCGCCCATCCCCCCTCTGCCCAGCACCCTTTGGAGGAAGCCATTGAGCTGCTAGCCCCCAATCACTCTCTGTACCTACAAGACAGGGGAGCAATCAACCTAACCATGGCCCTTTATTGCAAAAATAGAGTCTGGATTTGTTGTCTGTCCAGCCTTATTTCATCTCCTCTCCTCTCCTCTCCTCTCCTCTCCTCTCCTCTCCTCTCCTCTCCTCTCCTCTCCTCTCCTCTCCTCTCCTCTCCTCTCCTCTCCTCTCCTCTCCTCTCCTCTCCTCTCCTCTCCTCTCCTCTCCTCTCCTCTCCTCTCCTCTCCTCTCCTCTCCTCTCCTCTCCTCTCCTCTCCTCTCCTCTCCTCACTTCTCCTCTCTCCACTTTTTGCCTTGCCTTGCCTTGCCTTGCCTTGCCTTGCCTCGCCTCGCCTCGCCTCGCCTCGCCTCGCCTCGCCTTGCCTTGCCTTGCCTTGCCTTGCCTTGCCTTTTCCTTGCAACACTCCTTTGCTCTTGCACTGCAATCCGGTTGAGAAGGATTTCAAAGCATCCAACGAGTTTGGAAGGTGGTGGCTCTGTCAACACGTTGTCTTGCAGCAGAGAACATCCAGCAGCCTCATGCAAGGTCTTCCTCCCTTCATCCCTGCCCTGTGATTCCACCAGCTGCTCCAGTGCTTCCTCGGGGATGTGTTGGAGCTGCCCCCGGGCCAGCTCTGGCGCTGGGCACGGGAGGCTGCTCCCTTTTATAGTGCCCCAGGGCATTGTGACCTCAGCGTTGCTGGGTGCTGGCATTGTGACGTGGGGGTGACAGAGCCCCCATGTGCAGCCCCGCCCATCCCCCCTCTGCCCAGCACCCTTTGGAGGAAGCCCTTGAGCCGCTGGCCCCCAATCACTCTCTGTACCTACAAGACAGGGGAGTAATCAACCTAACCATGGCCCTTTTTTGCAAAAATACAGTCTGGATTTGTTGTCTGTCCAGCCTTATTTCATCTCCTCTCCTCTCCTCTCCTCTCCTCTCCTCTCCTCTCCTCTCCTCTCCTCTCCTCTCCTCTCCTCTCCTCTCCTCTCCTCTCCTCTCCTCTCCTCACTTCTCCTCTCTCCACTTTTTGCCTTACCTTGCCTTGCCTTGCCTTGCCTTGCCTTGCCTTGCCTTGCCTTGCCTTTGCCTTGCAACACTCCTTTGCTCTTGCCACTGCAATCCGGTTGAGAAGGATTTCAAAGCATCCAATGAGTTTGGAAGGTGGTGGCTCTGTCAACACGTTGTCTTGCAGCAGAGAACCTCCAGCAGCCTCATGCAAGGTCTTCCTACCTTCATCCCTGCCCTGTGATTCCACCAGCTGCTCCAGTGCTTCCTCGGGGATGTGTTGGAGCTGCCCCCGGGCCAGCTCTGGCGCTGGGCACGGGAGGCTGCTCCCTTTTATAGTGCCCCGGGGCATTGTGACCTCAGCGTTGCTGGGTGCTGGCATTGTGACGTGGGGGTGACAGAGCCCCCATGTGCAGCCGCGCCCATCCCCCTTCTGCCCAGCACCCTTTGGAGGAAGCCCTTGAGCCGCTGGCCCCCAATCACTCTCTGTATCTACAAGACAGGGGAGTAATCAACCTAACCATGGACCTTTTTTGCAAAAATAGAGTCTGGATTTGTTGTCTGTCCAGCCTTATTTCCTCTCCTCTCCTCTCCTCTCCTCTCCTCTCCTCTCCTCTCCTCTCCTCTCCTCTCCTCTCCTCTCCTCTCCTCTCCTCTCCTCTCCTCTCCTCTCCTCTCCTCTCCTCTCCTCTCCTCTCCTCTCCTCTCCTCTCCTCTCCTCTCCTCTCCTCTCCTCACTTCTCCTCTCTCCACTTTTTGCCTTGCCTTGCCTTGCCTTGCCTTGCCTTGCCTTGCCTTGCCTTGCCTTGCCTTGCCTTTGCCTTTGCCTTTGCCTTTGCCTTTGCCTTTGCCTTTGCCTTTGCCTTTGCCTTTGCCTTTGCCTTGCCTTTGCCTTGCCTCGCCTTTGCCTTGCCTTTGCCTTGCCTTTGCCTTGCAACACTCCTTTGCTCTTGCCACTGCAATCCGGTTGAGAAGGATTTCAAAGCATCCGACGAGTTTGGAAGGTGGTGGCTCTGCCAACACGTTGTCTTGCAGCAGAGAACCTCCAGCAGCCTCATGCAAGGTCTTCCTCCCTTCATCCCTGCCCTGTGATTCCACCAGCTGCTCCAGTGCTTCCTCGGGGATGTGTTGGAGCTGCCCCCGGGCCAGCTCTGGCGCTGGGCACGGGAGGCTGCTCCCTTTTATAGTGCCCCGGGGCATTGTGACCTCAGCGTTGCTGGGTGCTGGCATTGTGACGTGGGGGTGACAGAGCCCCCATGTGCAGCCCCACCCATCCCCCCTCTGCCCAGCACCCTTTGGAGGAAGCCCTTGAGCCGCTGGCCCCCAATCACTCTCTGTACCTACAAGACAGGGGAGTAATCAACCTAACCATGGCCCTTTTTTGCAAAAATAGAGACTGGATTTGTTGTCTGTCCAGCCTTATTTCCTCTCCTCTCCTCTCCTCTCCTCTCCTCTCCTCTCCTCTCCTCTCCTCTCCTCTCCTCTCCTCTCCTCTCCTCTCCTCTCCTCTCCTCTCCTCTCCTCTCCTCTCCTCTCCTCTCCTCTCCTCTCCTCTCCTCTCCTCTCCTCTCCTCTCCTCTCCTCTCCTCTCCTCTCCTCTCCTCTCCTCTCCTCTCCTCTCCTCTCCTCTCCTCTCCTCTCCTCTCCTCTCCTCTCCTCTCCTCTCCTCTCCTCTCCTCTCTCTCCTCTCCTCTCCTCTCCTCTCCTCTCCTCTCCTCTCCTCTCCTCTCCTCTCCTCTCCTCTCCTCTCCACTCCTCTCCTCTCCTCACTTCTCCTCTCTCCACTTTTTGCCTTGCCTTGCCTTGCCTTGCCTTGCCTTGCCTTGCCTTGCCTTGCCTTGCCTTGCCTTGCCTTTGCCTTTGTCTTTGCCTTTGCCTTTGCCTTTGCCTTTGCCTTTGCCTTGCCTTGCCTTTGCCTTTGCCTTTGCCTTGCCTTTGCCTTTGCCTTTGCCTTTTCCTTTGCCTTTGCCTTTGCCTTGCCTTTGCCTTGCCTCGCCTTTGCCTTGCCTTTGCCTTGCCTTTGCCTTGCAACACTCCTTTGCTCTTGCCACTGCAATCCGGTTGAGAAGCATTTCAAAGCATCCGACGAGTTTGGAAGGTGGTGGCTCTGTCAACACGTTGTCTTGCAGCAGAGAACCTCCAGCAGCCTCATGCAAGGTCTTCCTCCCTTCATCCCTGCCCTGTGATTCCACCAGCTGCTCCAGTGCTTCCTCGGGGATGTGTTGGAGCTGCCCCCGGGCCAGCTCTGGCGCTGGGCACGGGAGGCTGCTCCCTTTTATAGTGCCCCGGGGCATTGTGACCTCAGCGTTGCTGGGTGCTGGCATTGTGACGTGGGGGTGACAGAGCCCCCATGTGCAGCCCCGCCCATCCCCCCTCTGCCCAGCACCCTTTGGAGGAAGCCCTTGAGCCGCTGGCCCCCAATCACTCTCTGTACCTACAAGACAGGGGAGTAATCAACCTAACCATGGCCCTTTTTTGCAAAAATAGAGTCTGGATTTGTTGTCTGTCCAGCCTTATTTCATCTCCATTTCATCTCCTCTCCTCTCCTCTCCTCTCCTCTCCTCTCCTCTCCTCTCCTCTCCTCTCCTCTCCTCTCCTCTCCTCTCCTCTCCTCTCCTCTCCTCTCCTCTCCTCTCCTCTCCTCTCCTCTCCTCTCCTCACTTCTCCTCTCTCCACTTTTTGCCTTGCCTTGCCTTGCCTTGCCTTGCCTTGCCTTGCCTTTGCCTTTGCCTTTGCCTTTGCCTTTGCCATTGCCTTTGCCTTTGCCTTTGCCTTGACTCGCCTTTGCCTTGCCTTTGCCTTGCCTTTGCCTTGCAACACTCCTTTGCTCTTGCCACTGCAATCCGGTTGAGAAGGATTTCAAAGCATCCAACGAGTTTGGAAGGTGGTGGCTCTGTCAACACGTTGTCTTGCAGCAGAGAACCTCCAGCAGCCTCATGCAAGGTCTTCCTCCCTTCATCCCTGCCCTGTGATTCCACCAGCTGCTCCAGTGCTTCCTCGGGGATGTGTTGGAGCTGCCCCCGGGCCAGCTCTGGCGCTGGGCACGGGAGGCTGCTCCCTTTTATATTGCCCCGGGGCATTGTGACCTCAGCGTTGCTGGGTGCTGGCATTGTGACGTGGGGGTGACAGAGCCCCCATGTGCAGCCCCGCCCATCCCCCCTCTGCCCAGCACCCTTTGGAGGAAGCCCTTGAGCTGCTGGCCCCCAATCACTCTCTGTACCTACAAGACAGGGGAGTAATCAACCTAACCATGGCCCTTTTTTGCAAAAATAGAGTCTGGATTTGTTGTCTGTCCAGCCTTATTTCATCTCCTCTCCTCTCCTCTCCTCTCCTCTCCTCTCCTCTCCTCTCCTCTCCTCTCCTCTCCTCTCCTCTCCTCTCCTCTCCTCTCCTCTCCTCTCCTCTCCTCTCCTCACTTCTCCTCTCTCCACTTTTTGCCTTGCCTTGCCTTGCCTTGCCTTGCCTTGCCTTGCCTTTGCCTTTGCCTTTGCCTTTGCCTTTGCCATTGCCTTTGCCTTTGCCTTTGCCTTGACTCGCCTTTGCCTTGCCTTTGCCTTGCCTTTGCCTTGCAACACTCCTTTGCTCTTGCCACTGCAATCCGGTTGAGAAGGATTTCAAAGCATCCAACGAGTTTGGAAGGTGGTGGCTCTGTCAACACGTTGTCTTGCAGCAGAGAACCTCCAGCAGCCTCATGCAAGGTCTTCCTCCCTTCATCCCTGCCCTGTGATTCCACCAGCTGCTCCAGTGCTTCCTCGGGGATGTGTTGGAGCTGCCCCCGGGCCAGCTCTGGCGCTGGGCACGGGAGGCTGCTCCCTTTTATATTGCCCCGGGGCATTGTGACCTCAGCGTTGCTGGGTGCTGGCATTGTGACGTGGGGGTGACAGAGCCCCCATGTGCAGCCCCGCCCATCCCCCCTCTGCCCAGCACCCTTTGGAGGAAGCCCTTGAGCTGCTGGCCCCCAATCACTCTCTGTACCTACAAGACAGGGGAGTAATCAACCTAACCATGGCCCTTTATTGCAAAAATAGAGTCTGGATTTGTTGTCTGTCCAGCCTTATTTCATCTCCTCTCCTCTCCTCTCCTCTCCTCTCCTCTCCTCTCCTCTCCTCTCCTCTCCTCTCCTCTCCTCTCCTCTCCTCTCCTCTCCTCTCCTCTCCTCTCCTCTCCTCTCCTCTCCTCTCCTCTCCTCTCCTCTCCTCACTTCTCCTCTCTCCACTTTTTGCCTTGCCTTGCCTTGCCTTGCCTTGCCTTGCCTTGCCTTGCCTTGCCTTGCCTTGCCTTTGCCTTTGTCTTTGCCTTTGCCTTTGCCTTTGCCTTTGCCTTTGCCTTGCCTTTGCCTTGCCTCGCCTTTGCCTTGCCTTTGCCTTGCCTTTGCCTTGCAACACTCCTTTGCTCTTGCCACTGCAATCCGGTTGAGAAGCATTTCAAAGCATCCGACGAGTTTGGAAGGTGGTGGCTCTGTCAACACGTTGTCTTGCAGCAGAGAACCTCCAGCAGCCTCATGCAAGGTCTTCCTCCCTTCATCCCTGCCCTGTGATTCCACCAGCTGCTCCAGTGCTTCCTCGGGGATGTGTTGGAGCTGCCCCCGGGCCAGCTCTGGCGCTGGGCACGGGAGGCTGCTCCCTTTTATAGTGCCCCGGGGCATTGTGACCTCAGCGTTGCTGGGTGCTGGCATTGTGACGTGGGGGTGACAGAGCCCCCATGTGCAGCCCCGCCCATCCCCCCTCTGCCCAGCACCCTTTGGAGGAAGCCCTTGAGCTGCTAGCCCCCAATCACTCTCTGTACCTACAAGACAGGGGAGCAATCAACCTAACCATGGCCCTTTATTGCAAAAATAGAGTCTGGATTTGTTGTCTGTCCAGCCTTATTTCATCTCCTCTCCTCTCCTCTCCTCTCCTCTCCTCTCCTCTCCTCTCCTCTCCTCTCCTCTCCTCTCCTCTCCTCTCCTCTCCTCTCCTCTCCTCTCCTCTCCTCTCCTCTCCTCTCCTCTCCTCTCCTCTCCTCTCCTCTCCTCTCCTCTCCTCTCCTCACTTCTCCTCTCTCCACTTTTTGCCTTGCCTTGCCTTGCCTTGCCTTGCCTTGCCTTGCCTTTGCCTTTGCCTTTGCCTTTGCCTTTGCCTTTGCCTTTGCCTTTGCCTTGCCTTTGCCTTGCCTCGCCTTTGCCTTGCCTTTGCCTTGCCTTTGCCTTGCAACACTCCTTTGCTCTTGCCACTGCAATCCGGTTGAGAAGCATTTCAAAGCATCCGACGAGTTTGGAAGGTGGTGGCTCTGTCAACACGTTGTCTTGCAGCAGAGAACCTCCAGCAGCCTCATGCAAGGTCTTCCTCCCTTCATCCCTGCCCTGTGATTCCACCAGCTGCTCCAGTGCTTCCTCGGGGATGTGTTGGAGCTGCCCCCGGGCCAGCTCTGGCGCTGGGCACGGGAGGCTGCTCCCTTTTATAGTGCCCCGGGGCATTGTGACCTCAGCGTTGCTGGGTGCTGGCATTGTGACGTGGGGGTGACAGAGCCCCCATGTGCAGACCCGCCCATCCCCCCTCTGCCCAGCACCCTTTGGAGGAAGCCCTTGAGCCGCTGGCCCCCAATCACTCTCTGTACCTACAAGACAGGGGAGTAATCAACCTAACCATGGCCCTTTTTTGCAAAAATAGAGTCTGGATTTGTTGTCTGTCCAGCCTTATTTCCTCTCCTCTCCTCTCCTCTCCTCTCCTCTCCTCTCCTCTCCTCTCCTCTCCTCTCCTCTCCTCTCCTCTCCTCTCCTCTCCTCTCCTCTCCTCTCCTCTCCTCTCCTCTCCTCTCCTCTCCTCTCCTCTCCTCTCCTCTCCTCTCCTCTCCTCTCCTCTCCTCTCCTCTCCTCTCCTCTCCTCTCCTCTCCTCTCTTCTCCTCTCTCCACTTTTTGCCTTGCCTTGCCTTGCCTTGCCTTGCCTTGCCTTGCCTTGCCTTTGCCTTTGCCTTTGCCTTTGCCTTTGCCATTGCCTTTGCCTTTGCCTTTGCCTTGACTCGCCTTTGCCTTGCCTTTGCCTTGCCTTTGCCTTGCAACACTCCTTTGCTCTTGCCACTGCAATCCGGTTGAGAAGGATTTCAAAGCATCCAACGAGTTTGGAAGGTGGTGGCTCTGTCAACACGTTGTCTTGCAGCAGAGAACCTCCAGCAGCCTCATGCAAGGTCTTCCTCCCTTCATCCCTGCCCTGTGATTCCACCAGCTGCTCCAGTGCTTCCTCGGGGATGTGTTGGAGCTGCCCCCGGGCCAGCTCTGGCGCTGGGCACGGGAGGCTGCTCCCTTTTATAGTGCCCCGGGGCATTGTGACCTCAGCGTTGCTGGGTGCTGGCATTGTGACGTGGGGGTGACAGAGCCCCCATGTGCAGCCCCGCCCATCCCCCCTCTGCCCAGCACCCTTTGGAGGAAGCCCTTGAGCTGCTGGCCCCCAATCACTCTCTGTACCTACAAGACAGGGGAGTAATCAACCTTACCATGGCCCTTTATTGCAAAAATAGAGTCTGGATTTGTTGTCTGTCCAGCCTTATTTCATCTCCTCTCCTCTCCTCTCCTCTCCTCTCCTCTCCTCTCCTCTCCTCTCCTCTCCTCTCCTCTCCTCTCCTCTCCTCTCCTCTCCTCTCCTCTCCTCTCCTCTCCTCTCCTCTCCTCTCCTCTCCTCTCCTCTCCTCTCCTCTCCTCTCCTCTCCTCTCCTCTCCTCTCCTCTCCTCTCCTCACTTCTCCTCTCTCCACTTTTTGCCTTGCCTTGCCTTGCCTTGCCTTGCCTTGCCTTGCCTTGCCTTTGCCTTTGCCTTTGCCTTTGCCTTTGCCTTTGCCTTTGCCTTTGCCTTTGCCTTGCCTTTGCCTTGCCTCGCCTTTGCCTTGCCTTTGCCTTGCCTTTGCCTTGCAACACTCCTTTGCTCTTGCCACTGCAATCCGTTTGAGAAGGATTTCAAAGCATCCGACGAGTTTGAATGTGGTGGCTCTGCCAACACGTTGTCTTGCAGCAGAGAACCTCCAGCAGCCTCATGCAAGGTCTTCCTACCTTCATCCCTGCCCTGTGATTCCACCAGCTGCTCCAGTGCTTCCTCGGGGATGTGTTGGAGCTGCCCCCGGGCCAGCTCTGGCGCTGGGCACGGGAGGCTGCTCCCTTTTATAGTGCCCCGGGCATTGTGACCTCAGCGTTGCTGGGTGCTGGCACTGTGACGTGGGGGTGACAGAGCCCCCATGTGCAGCCCCGCCCATCCCCCCTCTGCCCAGCACCCTTTGGAGGAAGCCCTTGAGCCGCTGGCCAGAAATCACTCTCTGTACCTACAAGACAGGGGAGTAATCAACCTAACAATGACCCTTTTTTGCAAAAATAGAGTCTGGATTTGTTGTCTGTCCAGCCTTATTTCCTCTCCTCTCCTCTCCTCTCCTCTCCTCTCCTCTCCTCTCCTCTCCTCTCCTCTCCTCTCCTCTCCTCTCCTCTCCTCTCCTCTCCTCTCCTCTCCTCTCCTCTCCTCTCCTCTCCTCTCCTCTCCTCTCCTCTCCTCCTCTCCTCTCCTCTCCTCTCCTCTCCTCTCCTCTCCTCTCCTCTCCTCTCCTCTCCTCTCCTCTCGTCTCCTCACTTCTCCTCTCTCCACTTTTTGCCTTGCCTTGCCTTGCCTTGCCTTGCCTTTGCCTTTGCCTTTGCCTTTGCCTTTGCCTTGCCTTTGCCTTGCCTTTGCCTTGCAACACTCCTTTTTCTCTTGCCACTGCAATCCGGTTGAGAAGGATTTCAAAGCATCCGACGAGTTTGGAAGGTGGTGGCTCTGCCAACACGTTGTCTTGCAGCAGAGAACCTCCAGCAGCCTCATGCAAGGTCTTCCTACCTTCATCCCTGCCCTGTGATTCCACCAGCTGCTCCAGTGCTTCCTCGGGGATGTGTTGGAGCTACCCCCGGGCCAGCTCTGGCGCTGGGCACGGGAGGCTGCTCCCTTTGATAGTGCCCCGGGGCATTGTGACCTCAGCGTTGCTGGGTGCTGGCATTGTGACGTGGGGGTGACAGAGCCCCCATGTGCAGCCCCGCCCATCCCCCCTCTGCCCAGCACCCTTTGGAGGAAGCCCTTGAGCCGCTGGCCCCCAATCACTCTCTGTACCTACAAGACAGGGGAGTAATCAACCTAACCATGGCCCTTTTTTGCAAAAATAGAG